>NC_134486.1:310185874-310280794 GCF_040206685.1 Ascaphus truei | reverse complement strand
TCCCCGCTCCACAATCACCTCTCCCCCCTCCCCGCTCCAAATCACCTCGCTTCCCGCAGCTGCCACGCGGCGCGTAAGATGGCGGACCCCCTTCCTCCCTCGCGGCGCCGAAGTCAGACGGTGGCGGCGCCCGGAAGTACAGGTAGGTGTCGCTCCCCACCTCCGGCGCCAAACGGAACTGAGAAAGGGCGCATCAACTGAGGTGTGTGTGTGTGTGTGTGTGTGTGTGTCACTGTCCACTGCCCCCCCCTCCTATCCACTGCCCCCCCCCTCCTGTCCACCTGCCCCCCCCTCCTGTCCACTGCCCTGCCCCCCCTCCTGTCCACTGCGTCCCCCCTCCTGTCCACTGCGTCCCCCCCTCCTGTCCCCCCTCCTGTCCCCCCCTCCTGTCCACTGCCCCCCCCCTCCTGTCCACTGCCCCCCCCCCTCCTGTCCACTGCCCCCCCCTCCTGTCCACTGCCCCCCCCTCCTGTCCCCCACTGCCCCCCCCTCCCTGTCCACTGCCCCCCCCCTCCTGTCCACTGCCCCCCCTCCTGCCACTGCCCCCCCCTCCTGTCCACTGCCCCCCCCTCCTGTCCACTGCCCCCTCCCTCCTGTCCCACTGCCCCCTCCCTCCTGTCCACTGCCCCCCCCCTCCTGTCCACTGCCCCCCCCTCCTGTCCACTGCCCCCCCCCTCCTGTCCACTGCCCCCCCCTCCTGTCCACTGCCCCCCCTCCTGTCCACTGCCCCCCCCTCCTGTCCACTGCCCCCCCCTCCTGTCCACTGCCCCCCCCCTCCTGTCCACTGCCCCCCCCCCCCTCCCTGTCCACTGCCCCCCCCCTCCTGTCCACTGCCCCCCCCCCTCCTGTCCACTGCCCCCCCCCCTCCTGTCCACTGCCCCCCCCCCCCTCCTGTCCACTGCCCCCTCCCTCCTGTCCACTGCCCCCCCCCCTCCTGTCCACTGCCCCCCCCTCCTGTCCACTGCCCCCCCCCTCCTGTCCACTGCCCCCCCCCCTCCTGTCCACTGCCCCCCCCCCCTCCTGTCCACTGCCCCCCCCCTCCTGTCCACTGCAGGAAAATGCAGGGGGAGGAATCCATGGCTTTGAGGCGCCCCCCCCTCCCTTTGACGCCCCCCCCCCTCCCTTTGACGCCCCCTCCTCCCTTTGACGCCCCCCCCCCTCCCTTTGACGCCCCCCCCTCTCCCTTTGACGCCCCCCCCCTCTCCCTTTGACGCCCCCCCCCTCCCTTTGACGCCCCCCCCCCTCCCTTTGACGCCCCCCCCCTCCCTTTGACGCCCCCCCCTCCCTTTGACGCCCCCCCCCCCCCTTTGACGCCCCCCCCCTCCCTTTGACGCCCCCCCCCCTCCCTTTGACGCCCCCCCCCCTCCCTTTGACGCCCCCCCCTCCCTTGACGCCCCCCCCTCCCTTTGACGCCCCCCCCCCTCCCTTTGACGCCCCCCCCCCCTCCCCCTTTGACGCCCCCCCCCTCCCTTTGACGCCCCCACCCTCCCTTTGACGCCCCCCCCCCCTCCCTTTGACGCCCCCCCCCTCCCTTTGACGCCCCCCCCCCCTTTGACCCCCCCCCCCTCCCTTTGACGCCCCCCCCCTCCCTTTGACGCCCCCCCCCTCCCTTGACGCCCCCCCCCTCCTTTGACGCCCCCCCCCTGCCTTTGACGCCCCCCCCCTGCCTCTTGACGCCCCCCCTGCCTTTGACGCCCCGCGCGCACACCACTGACTGACTGCCGCACGCACGCACACACTGACTGACGCGCACACAAAGCCTGACTGACGCACGCACACACTGACTGAGGCACACACTGACTGTGTGTGCGTCAGTCAGTCTGTGTGTGTTTGTGTTTCTGCCTCAGACTCACTGACGCGCGAGCAAACACACAGTGACTGACGCACACACGCTACATGAAGCTGTAAAGGAGGGAGGGAGGGGGGGGGACTGGATTGATGTGAATGGGGGACAAACAGAGAGAGGGGGGAGGAGAGAGAGGAACGGGAACATTACATCCCGGGCAACGCCGGGTCTCTCAGCTAGTAAATATATATATATATATATATATATACTTTTTATTTATTTACTACTAGCTGAGAGACCCGGCGTTGCCCCGGGATGTAAATGCGTAATAGGTAGTATTATTTATAACTCGTGGAACAATAGGTGAGTATTTGTTGTAAAGGTTTCGGGGGGGGGGAGAGAAAGGGGAGCGGGGGGGGAGAAAGGGGAGCTGGGGGGGAGAAAGGGGAGCGGGGGGGGGGGGGGAGAAAGGGGAGCGGGGGGGGGGGGAGAAAGGGGAGCGGGGGGGAGAAAGGGGAGCGGGGGGGAGAAAGGGGAGCGGGGGGGGGGGAGGGGAAAGGGGAGCGGGGGGGGGGAGAAAGGGGAGCGGGGGGGGGGGAGAAAGGGGAGCGGGGGGGGAGAAAGGGGGAGCGGGGGGGGGAGAAAGGGGAGCGGGGGGGGGGGAGAAAGGGGAGCGGGGGGGGGGGGGGGGAGAAAGGGGAGCGGGGGGGGGGGAGAAAGGGGAGCGGGGGGGGGGGAGAAAGGGGGAGCGGGGGGGGGGAGAAAGGGGAGCGGGGGGGGAGAAAGGGGAGCGGGGGGGGAGAAAGGGGAGCGGGGGGGGAGAAAGGGGAGCGGGGGGGGGGAGAAAGGGGAGCGGGGGGGGGGAGAAAGGGGAGCGGGGGGGGGGAGAAAGGGAGCGGGGGGGGGGAGAAAGGGGAGCGGGGGGGGGGAGAAAGGGGAGCGGGGGGGGGGAGAAAGGGGAGCGGGGGGGGGAGAAAGGGGAGCGGGGGGGGGAGAAAGGGAGCGGGGGGGGGGAGAAAGGGGAGCGGGGGGGGAGAAAGGGGAGCGGGGGGGGGAGAAAGGGGAGCGGGGGGGGGAGAAAGGGGAGCGGGGGGGGAGAAAGGGGAGCGGGGGGGGGAGAAAGGGGAGCGGGGGGGAGAAGGGGAGCGGGGGGGGGGAAGGGGAGCGGGGGGGGAAAGGGGAGCGGGGGGGGGGAGAAAGGGGAGCGGGGGGGGAGAAAGGGGAGCGGGGGGGGGGGAGAAAGGGGAGCGGGAGGGGGGGAGAAAGGGGAGCGGGGGGGAGAAAGGGGAGCGGGGGGGGAGAAAGGGGAGCGGGGGGGGGGGGGGAAGGGGAGCGGGGGGGGGGAAGGGGAGCGGGGGGGGGGGAAAGGGGAGTGGGGGGGGGTGGAGAGCGGTGGGCATATGTATTGTCATAATTTATGTATGGCATTTCCCCCCCCCCCGTTCCCCGTGACTCCCCCCCCCCCCGTTCCCTGTGACTCGCGCTCCCCCCCCCCGGCGGCCGCTTGGTCCCCCGATGTGCCGTCCTGCTGAGTGAGGCGTGCAGGCGGCTGCAGGAAGCGCCCTGTGTGGGCCTAAGACTCACGCTCCCCCACCCCCCCGGCGCCCGCTCAATGTGGCGTCTGGCTGAGCGGCGGTAGGAAGCGCCCTGTGTGGGCCTGAGGCTGAGGCGGGGACGCGCAGTGGGCCCTGAGGCTGAGGGCGGGACGCGCAGTGGGCCTGAGGCTGAGGCGGGACGCGCAGTGGGCCTGAGGCTGAGGCGGGACGCGCAGTGGGCCTGAGGCTGAGGCGGGACGCGCAGTGGGCCTGAGGCTGAGGCGGGACGCACAGTGACTTACCTGAGCGGGTGGTAGCGCCGGGGAGGTAAGGGAGCGGCTGGGGTAGGAGGGCCGCGCTTCCCTTCCGGAGCCAGTGCAGGATGGCGCACGTGAGGGGGGGGGGAGGGGGGCGGACAGAGGGTGTGTGTGTGTGTGTATAGAGCTGCTGTGTTGTGTGTGTGTGTGTATAGAGCTGCTGTGTTGTGTGTGTGTGTGTGTGTGTGTATAGAGCTGCTGTGTTGTGTGTGTGTGTGTGTGTGTATAGAGCTGCTGTGTTGTGTGTGTGTGTGTGTATAGAGCTGCTGTGTTGTGTGTGTGTGTGTGTATAGAGCTGCTGTGTTGTGTGTGTGTGTGTGTGTGTGTATAGAGCTGCTGTGTTGTGTGTGTGTGTGTGTGTATAGAGCTGCTGTGTTTGTGTGTGTGTGTGTGTGTGTATAGAGCTGCTGTGTTGTGTGTGTGTGTGTGTGTGTGTGTGTGTATAGAGCTGCTGTGTTGTGTGTGTGTGTGTGTGTATAGAGCTGCTGTGTTGTGTGTGTGTGTGTGTATAGAGCTGCTGTGGTGTGTGTGTGTGTGTGTGTGTGTGTGTGTGTGTGTGTGTAGAGCTGCTGTGTTGTGTGTGTGTGTGTGTGTGGGCCGTCACTCCGCCTCAGGCCCAATGAGAGGTGTGCGGGGGCGGGCGACCCAAGGGACCAATGAGATTTCCCCTAGGGACACCGGACATCCAGGCAGGCAAACATACAGTGCTTTCACTAATATAGTATAAGATTGGCCTAAGCATTTTGTCATACTATAATGGACACCAGGTGGCCTTTGTTCATAACATATGTTGCCAGCTTCATTATCTAAGCAATTGAGATGGTAGTATAAAGTTTAAGGACCTCAAATGTAACAACGTTGGCATCGAATAAAGATAACGTTGTGCCATCATTAGGGTAGATTAGTAAGAGCAACCTTTTGAAGTCTTCTGGTTGCTTTCACATTTTGTATTCCTTTCTTACCCATAGGTTTTGTGGCTTTGTTGTTTCAACGAGAGGAATCGGTAAATGTAAAGGTCTCGGGAAAAATAAGAATAAAATCTATTCAACATAAGAATAACAGCAGGGGGTACCATAAAATAATGCCCTGCAAAACATATATGGGGGTGCACAAAATATTCAGGATGGTTGCCTCTGAAATTAATATAAATTAAAATAACTTAACGTTTATATACCCCTGCCTTATCTGATGACATTGTCTTCAATACTGCTCTTTCTTTCAGAGGTGAGGTCAGAGATTTGGAATTTTCTACATATCTCTGTTGTCCTTTCAAAACACATGCTGTTATATTTCAATAATTGGGTGATCAAAGGCAGTTTTAGGCTTAAAACGAGATATTAAGGTACAGTAGTACATAGCATCAAGCATTATATTGTATCGGGCAGGTCTAATCACAATAATTATTGAGGATTTAGGTAGTGTAGTTGAAAACACAGCTAGAGCTGAATAACTCGTATATACATAAAAGTAATTCCTATAAAGCATGCTAAAATAACACAGCAGAGGAGATAATTGGAATGTCCCTGTCATGGTGACTGGGAATAGCTTTTCAAAGTCTGTAGGAAATTACTGCCTAATGATAATAATTAAGGACTGCAGTAGATAAATATGATGGGTCTTTGTGTTGCATTTTCTGCAGAGATATTAACAGTGCAATCCCCTCTGTTCTAGAATTTTTTTCCTTTGACTGCATGTCACGGGAGACCAGGTTAGTTACACCTTTTATACCAGGATCATTTCACTGAGCAAAACAAGGTAGTGAAATAAATTGTAGATTATTCGCACATTCGCTTACACACTATGATACACAAAATACAGACAAATAGACACACTTACTGTCTGGGGTTAGAAACTAGACTTTTCAAGGTGCAGGGAACTCTAAATAAGAGTTTTCCCCTGACTGGGATTTAGCCCGAAATCTCCTGGTTCCCAAATCGGTGTGGTTCCACACGCCACCGCTCCTTTCTCTTCTGAGAACTTGGACTTTTCTTAACCGCGATCTACCACCGATCCTCTGGAACCGAAATCGGCATCATATCCCAGCCGTGTCTGCTACGTTCGATTTTTGAGAACTTGGCCACTAAACTCGGGACTTGGACTCTGGCAGGCAGGCTTTCCTGGCTTGAAATCGAAGCCGATTGCTCTGCTATTCGCGCAGAAGCAACTTTGAAAAGCCCGCGCTCTTACTACTGGGAATCTCAAATTTTATTGGCTCAGACATTTCTTATAGTATTCTGAGTTTAATTCATGAAACTCAGCAGCCAATCATCGCATGGGAACTTTCTCAGTAGCCAATCAGAGCCAAGCCGGTATAGAAAGCCGGGTGAGCGGGAAATATGAAAATGCCAAGGGACATGCGCACGTTTGCCACCTCCATCCCTGGCTATCTCTATGCCACCCGCTGGGTCAGGCTACACTAGGTCTGGCAGAACTAATGGCAGCCCGGATGACTGCCATTGTTCCCCGGACCTGGGTACTTGAGCTTTTCCCTGCCACCCTGCCAAGGCTTTCACACCTTTGGCAACTCTGGCTACTTTGAACTCCAATGTCCAGCAGACTTACTGGCGCCTATGGGTTAGACCTGATAGTCTGTTTGAACATCGGTTCCGAAAGTCCCAGCTCATTACAGTACACAACAGTACATTACAATGTATTAATAAAATATACTTTTAATACATCCCTAAGTCCCTGGGTATGGGGAATAGAATAGAAAGGTGTACTTTTATTTCTATCAGCCTTCATTCCCCCCACACGATCTATTGGACTTAGACTGGACACTGAGAGTCCCCCCCACAACCTTATCTACGGTTGGGGCACCTCACAAAGCCAATACAAGTTATGGGTCACCTGGGTACTAACTGGGGTACCCCCCTTAACTTCGGGATCCCCTTAGCTACAGGGACACTTATTCTTCCCTATGTCCCATTTACCTTTCTGGGCTGTGCTGAAGCAGGGTATCCTAGTGGTGAGTCGTGCTTGCGTTTTCAAGGGGAGATATTGCAGGGACAATGCCTACATGTATCCGGGAATCAGACCTGATTCCCGAGTGCATTTTTAGGGGAACCGTCAACTCCGGACCCCAACTACATAGGCACATTAGCACACTACCCACACAACAATTCCTCCGCAACCCCCCACCCACCCCCTTGAAACTCATCCCCTAGCAATCCCTGCTTGCTGGCATGCCTGAAAAGGTAAAAACACAAAACATACTTTCATTGCGCAAAGTAAATTTGAAACATACATTGTTACTGGGCTCAAGAGCTAACTCTCTTGAACCCTTATACTCGGATCAGGGGTAACCAAAAACAGGCTTAACCTTTATTTGAGATCCTGGTTACCCTCTACCTTCACACTACATGACTGCATCTTCTTTCAAGCCTCTCTCTTTTCTAGGTGGAAGAATGGAGTTCTGGGAGAGGAAACCAAAGAGTCTCGTTGACAGCAGCAATAGTTCAAGCCGCAACCCCCCCACTTTTTATGGCATTGGTTTAACCGCTCTATTTCCAGCTCCGGGGACCACCTACTTTAGATAATTACTTGTGAAGTTACTGGGTGTAATGGTCCTTCTAGGGCAAATAAAATAGCTGCTAAATCTCAGGCCAATAGGAAGCCGTAATATCAATAGTTGCGGCTTTCTATTGGACAGCCATTTAAATCTCCTTTTAAAAATCAGGAAGTATTGCTGGCAACTTCACCGGTAAGTATCGCTGGCACTCTGAGATGAAAATTGCACTGCTCAACTCCATAAGAATCATTGCCCCCCCCCCCCCCTGCTTATTTGCCTCTTACATGTGTCCATGTTAAAATGGACATGAAGCAAAAGGTGACATTGTGTGCTCATTTGTATGTCATATCCCAGAATCCCTGGCTGCAGTGGAAGCATTGCATGGTGAGAGGTAATGGTGAGAAGCAGGGCTGCAGACCTGTGTGAGACCTGTGAATGTGCTCACAAGTGATATTTTTACTTGCTGCATCCTGTAAAAAAGCATTGCTGCTTTCACACTAAACTTGTTTATTAGTCAGTTTTTTTTTAACTTTAGATTTGGGGGGGGGGGGGGTGGTTGGGAATCCGTTTGCGCGATACATTAATTTACTTTGCGCTTTTTCTTTCATATGATGTGTTTAGTTGGGATTGTACCTGGCGCAAGCCCTAATACCTGCCAAAACATTTTGTAAATAATTGATCTACATTTTTTTTTTTTGATAATGTATCTAATTGTCGTCTTTAAACATAGGTTACATTTCTTAAAGCACTTGGGCATAATATGTTTTTCTTCTATGTCTCTGAATAGGGAAGTGTTTATCAATCAAGTGTTTCCTCTAGACCAGGGGAGGCCAATCTCTTTTTCAGGCGTGGCAATAATGGGGATATATTTGTTTGATGGGCCATTGGGTTTAAATCAATATCGAAACCTAAACGCCAAGGATAATAAAAACCATTAAAATATTACAACAACAAAAATTATTGAGAAAAGGAAAACTTGAAACACGAATTTAAAATGTCGGATTTCTGAATTTACATTTCAGTGAACAGTTTCTCATGGTTAGGTTTTGATTTTCGAGGTTGATAATAGATCTGCCCACATGAGCGTCTGTCAATACAGAAATACACTTATTTTTAACAAAATTCGTTGCCAAAAAACATCCTGTTCACAAAACAAATCTGGGGAGTAACTTTAAATATTTACATTTATTTATAATATACTCAAATTTTGAATTGATTTTGGCAAGAGTGGAAGGGGGCGGAACAGGAAGAAGGGGGTGGGTAGTGGGGTGCAGCAATTTTTGAATGAAAATTTCAGATGTTCGGTAAGAAAGAATTATACAGTAAGCCATGAAAAATAGTTGTGGTACAGTATATGTGAATGATAATTTCTTTTGTAACCACAGCATGACTGCAAGGATGCGCTTTGGGTCGCCACTGGGCACCCTACAGAAGGCTATTGGATTGGTTAAAAGGTAGCCAGCCGGCCCAGTGCAGGCTGTTGTAGATCAGCCAAGATTGCTAAAGCTTCTGGAATTTTGAGCAGGAGTCCCTTCACATACCTGTCAGTTCCTCCATTTTAATGGAGTACCAGATTCTTTTTGTAAGAGCGATGGGAGGTTTGGGCTCATCAAGAGTGGCTACAGAGCATCTTGTTGCCATCATGTGGGGGATTCTTTTATTTGAATGCCTGTCGATATCAATTTGAGGCCTGTTCAGGAGGCATGACCACGCGTCAAGGGGAAATGGGAAACCTAGAACTCCCAGGGAGAACTCGTGGGCCTTTTTCAACATCTTGACCACCCTAGTGCATGATCACCACATGTGAATAAAGGCAGCGTGCTGGCCGGATTCATTTGGCCGAGAGGGTATGCCCCTGGGAACATTTGTGACAAGCTTACTGGTGTTGGGTACCACCTGTATAGCTTGTTGTGAATAGTTTGTCTTGTGATCAAAATATAGTGCTCTACCTACTTAATATATAGTGCACACCCTGTGAATTGCTAATAACACGTTTGTTCTCAGTGAATATTTATAGTGCAATGGATGCTAAAATCTGCAATGGAATCAGAAAGTGATATAATTAGATAAACGTAGTTATTGGAAAGAAGTCTCTAATAGGACACAGAGTCTCTTAAATGAAAGCCCTGCAGCCTGGGAAAACCCACGGATATTCCCAAACTCCTTAGTAGAAAATTTCAAAAAAATAGCTCTCCTTGGCGCAGATTGATCAAATCGGAAGGATTACATATTATAGAAAAGATCCAATTGTTGGTGATCGGTATCAAGCAAGTGATAATAAAACGGTGTTTGTGCAGTTAGACACTCAGGGTACTTAATGGTCAAAAAAGCATTGCCAAAAGTGTGGAATCCATCTTTAAAAAAAGAAAAGTCCAGCAAAACATAGCGCAATATGTCTGTGTGATGATAGACCGCTCTTAAAATAAATCTTCTTTTGATACACACACAATTTTGGTGTCTTTTGTAATGACTTTCAGGAATATCTTTACTGTACTGTAGCGATTTCCTCATTCAGGATCTCCCACTTCTTCTCTAAGGCCGGCCATAGTTCACACAAGAGCGACCGCATGGCAGATTTTTCAAAAGACAAATGATTTTGTATTTTCGCACGGCGGCCGCGTCACATGAGCGGTTCAGCCAATTGGGGTGAGCCAGCCTGGTGATGCTTGTGCCACACCTTCCCATTGCATCAATCCTAAAAGCACACATCGCTCGGGCGACAGGTGCGCATTCACTCCGTCGCGCACCTACTATATTCTCAGACTATGGGGGATTCCTCATGCATGCAAACAAATGAAAGTGCACATAGTGTGATAATGTCTAAAATAATTTAATAACACAATAAAACAAACTTGTGAAATCCCACTCATGAATTCCCCAATCTTTGATCGCTTAGTGAAGAGCATTGGCAACACAGCATGCTGGGCTGATCGGAAGGCGAGTCCGATGGTGGGCTGATGTCTCCATCGTCATCTCCATTCTCGGAAGCCTGCGACTCCCATCGCATATCTCTAGATAGATGAATTAACTCTTATCTCTGTTTGGCAATTATAGAATTAACAATTATCTAACATACACACTATATACATAATGAAAAAGCAGGTATAACCACCCATTGTGGATTTAAATAACCTTACAGTATTTCATATATAAAACAACCTATATGGACAAAAAATATCATGCACTTTGAAAAATATTTTGTCAGATGTCGATATTGCATTGGGCTCCGTTATAAAAGCCAGAATGATAAATTGATCCTTCAAGACTGATAGAATATCTTAAGTCAATGTTAATAAGGGTAAGATAATAAATTAATATATTAAAATACTAACATTTGATCAATGAATTATCATGATTATGACATACACATCATTACCGAAGCAATGGAAATATTGACGTACTTAAATGATATGTACATAAATGGGACCAATACGAAATCTTAATGTATTAATCACGTTTAAAAGAACCCAGATGTTTAACCAGCAGACACAATAAAAGAAGGCTAGCAGAACAGATTATTACAGTATAAAAGGGGTCTGACAACAGTGTCTAAACCCATTTCACATTAGTACACGGTCAGGACCCGAAAGGGTTAAAATGTATAGGAATTGATTGCCCCAAAAAACATTGGTAGGGTGGCAATAGAATCAACCATATTTCTAGAAGAAAGACATACTGGATCTACCAGCTCAAAACACTCTCAGCTGGGGCTCTCACTATAGATTTTGATCTGGGCTCTTTTATATATTTTTTATGTGATGCATTAAGATCTCCTATTGGTGCCACATGTGTAAATATAATTCAAGTACTTGAATTTTATAAAAAATGTCTTCAATAGTGATGTGTATGTCGTTGTCATCATTTATGGATCACATGTTATTATTTCAATACATTCATTTATCTTATTATCTTATTATCCTTATTAACATTGTCTTAAGATATTCTTGTAGTCTTGAGACCAATTTATCATTCAATCTCTTACAACTGAGCCCAATGCAATATCTACATCTGACAAGATTTTTTAAAAGTACATTTTCTTTGTCTGTAGTGTGTGTTTTATATAGTTGTATAATTGCCAAACAGAGATGCTAGATTAATTAATCTATCCGGAGGATATATAAAATAACTCCACCAAGACTAATACCCCCCAGGAAGCAAGCAGAGCATTGTGAAACGCGTAGGATGGATTTGAGTGACCGCTATCAGCACACACAGCATCGAGGGACGCTAGCCTGATCCAGAGGAGGAGAATATTTGTGATCTCCCTGGTGACGTGCTTGCAGGGGCGAGTCGCAGGCTCCTGAGAACGGACGAGATGCTGGAGATGCCGGGAGACATCAGCCCATCACCAGACAAACCTTCCGATCAGTCCAGCTAGCTGTTGCCACACTATGTGCACTTTCGTTTGTTTACATGCATAGGGAGCCCCCCTAGAGAAGTGGGAGATCCTGAAGGAGGAGATCGCTGCATAGTGGATACGGTGAAACCACTGTAAATATATTTTTGAGAGCTGTTACAAAAGACACCAAAATTGTGAGTGTGTCAATAGAAGATTTATTCGAAGAGCGATCTATAATCGCACAGACATATTGCGCTATGTTTTTCCTGTTTCTCTTTTGTGTTTTTTTTTTAAAGATAAAGATTCCACGGTATTGGCAGCACCACTGCTGTTTGACATCACACTATCAAGTACCCTGTGTGTGTCTAACTCCACAAACTCTGTTATATTATTACTTGCTTGATGTCCATCACCAACAATGTATTCTTATCTATAAAATGTAATCCTTCTGGTTTGATCACTCTGTGCCAAGGAGAATTTTTTTCCCCAAGTTTACTACCTGTATCGTACCTTATACAGCTGAACCCCGTTATAACGCGGTCCTTGGGGTCCACGGAATGAGACCGCGTTATAACCGGGAACGTGTAATTTTTTTCCTCTCTCTGCATCTCTCTCTCTCTCTCTCTCTGCATCTCTCTCTCTCTGCATCTCTCTCTCTCTCTGCTTCTCTCTCTCTCTGCTTCTCCGCTCTTTCTGCATCTCTCTCTTTCTGCATCTCTCTCTCTCTCTCTGCATTTCTCTCTCTGCATTGTTCTCTCTCTCTCTGCATTTCTCTCTCTCTCTCTCTCTGCATTTCTCTCTCTGCATTTCTCTCTCTCTCTCTGCATTTCTCTCTCTCGCTGCATTTCTCTCTCTCGCTGCATTTCTCTCTCTCGCTGCATTTCCCTCTCTCGCTGCATTTCTCTCTCTCTCTCTCGCTGCATTTCTCTCTCTCTCGCTGCATTTCTCTCTCTCTCTCGCTGCATTTCTCTCGCTCTCTCTCTCTCTCACTGCATTTCTCTCTCTCTCTCTCTCTCTCTCTCGCTGCATTTCTCTCTCTCTCTGCATTTCTCTCTCTCTCTGCATTTCTCTCTCTCTCTTGCTGCATTTCTCGCTCTCTCACTGCATTTCTCTCTCTCTCTCGCTGCATTTCTCTCTCTCTCTCGCTGCATTTCTCTCTCTCGCTGCATTTCTCTCTCTCTCGCTGCATTTCTCTCTCTCGCTGCATTTCTCTCTCTCTCTCTCTCTCTCTCTGCATTTCTCTCTCTCTCGTTGCATTTCTCTCTCTCTCTCTGCATTTCTCGCTCTCTCTCGCTCTCTCTCTGCATTTCTCGCTCTCTCTCTCTCTCGCTGCATTTCTCTCTCTCTCTCTCTCGCTGCATTTCTCTCTCGCTGCATTTCTCTCTCGCTGCATTTCTCTCTCTCTCTCGCTGCATTTCTCTCTCTCTCGCTGCATTTCTCTCTCTCTCTCGCTGCATTTCCCTCTCTCTCTCTCTCTCGCTGCATTTCCCTCTCTCTCTCTCGCTCGCTGCATTTATCTCTCTCTCTCGCTGCATTTCTCTCTCTCTCTCTCTCTCTCTGCATTTCTCTCTCTCTCTCGCTGCTTTTCTCTCTCTCTCGCTGCTTTTCTCTCTCTCTCTCTCTCTCGCTGCATTTCTCTCTCTCGCTGCATTTCTCTCTCTCTCTCTCTCGCTGCATTTCTCTCTCTCTCTCTCTCTCTCTCTCTCTCTCTCTCTCTCTCTCGCTGCATTTCTCTCTCTCTCTCTTCGGCTCTCTCCGCTCTCTGCCGTAGACGTAGACTTCTCGAGACTTCCCCATTTCCCCCCCTCCAATTCCTCAGGGCAAGAGGCGGTGAGCCAGACTACAGAAAAAGCAGGCCCCTAGCAAAATACTTTAACTCTTTATATGCCAGACTAAAGTGCAACCCGGCATACATTTTAGGTAAGACATATTCTACAGATCCACAACTGCCACGTAGAGGAAGAGGAGAAAAGAGCTGGACAGTGTGAGCCTCACAGGAGGGAAAAGAAAGAGAAGGAGGAATAGGAAGGATTCGGTAACAGCAGATTTGAGGGGACGAAGAGCCCCACGCCTCCAATCTGGCCACAAAGAGAGACCACCATAAGAGCGGGCACTTTCCAGTCATATTGAGTGAGCCAAGTCTCGGTGATAGCAAAGAGGAGCAGGGAGTGCGAGAAAAATAAGTCATGCACAGAGAGGAACTTATCAGATAGGGAGCGAGCGTTCCAAAGGGCACAGGAGAAAGGGAGAGGGGAGGGAGGGTGATGGGGGGATAGGTATGAGGACACCAGGAGAAGCAGAAATTGTATACTGTATGCGAGGTGAGGACGAGAGCACTAGAAATAAGGCAGGGACCATGATTGGGAGAGATCCCCAGAAGCAAGGAGGAGAAGCATGGAAAGAAAGAGGATGCATGAGGAGAATTTATAGGGTGTATTTTAGTGCAGGGGGTATAGCTGTGTAGTGTCTGAAGGCTCATTGGAAAGGTGTTCATGTGAACTAAGAAGTGGAGAATGAAAGATGGAGGAATATGAATGGAGGTGGAGACCTAATGAGGCTGGTAGAAAGAAATGTGTAGTTTGAAAAGAAGGTTAGTCAGAGCAAATATAAATAGTAGAGGAGACATGGCAGTGGTAGTAGTTATCATTTAGTGTTGGGAGGACTTTAATATTAAGTTAGGATAAGAATAGAGTGATAGTTGAGAGAAATGCAATATATGGGGGGAGGCACTCTAGAACAGGGGTGCGCTAACTGGGGGGGGGGTGCAAAATTTTTCAGGGGGCGCAGCAGTTTGAAGAGGCCCCGCATTCTTCCCCAAAGTATGTAAATTAAATGCCGGGAGATCACTTGAGGCTTCTGCAACTATCCTTACCTTGTCTTCGCAAAATGTCACCATGGCAACGTTACGTCACTTGACCCGGTGCCGTCATTTGATGGCAGAGACGAGGTGCGGGGGGGGGGGAAGGGGGGCACAAGCAGGGAGCGAAGGCATGGGGGTGCAGTGGGGAGAGATTGTGCACCCCTGCTTTAGAGTGAAGAGAGCTGTGTCTTATTGAATCTATTATCCTTTCCAGCGCAGTTCAACTTCAGAACCCAGGGCCGGTTCATGTACAGTTGTCAACATTTTATTTCACTTCTGTTAAACTCCACATTGTATGCCACTGAAAAAGGGCCACTTGATGGAAGGCCTCTTTTCACGGTCTACGAAATTTGGTCACAGCTGTTTGGCTGCCACCGACCGCTAAGGTAATTAAAGCCCTTACCCTAAAAACCCTTACCTAACTGCAAAAAAACTTTAAATTAACCCCCTTCCATAACGAGTAATAAAACTTAACTTCGAAGCGGCCGACGGAGGGATTCCAGCAGCGAATCGGTGGCTGCTGCCATTTTGTGACAAGCTAGAGCAGTGGTTTTCAACCGAGGTTCCGCGAGCACCCCTCAGGGGTTTTGCGGCCGCCAGTGGGGGAGAGCTGAAACAACTCTCCCAGCTGTCCCAGGACCAGCGGCGTGGCGGCACCCCACACAGCAGTGACTTACCCCACATGTATTCAATCATCTGTGTAGAGACTTACATAGCCACACCGTTTCGGGGGGAGACTAACCCACTCTTTGTCAGATAAAGTAACCCAATCAGGGTTATCGGCACCATTTTTATATGTAATGGTGTTTCCAACACCCAATCGCAGATAGGGGCAATTACAGGGTGTATGGTGCATATACCGGCTGACAACAGGAGGGCTGAGTCGTCTGCCATTGGTAGTGGGTACACAGGAACAGGCTTCTGGGGTTCATACCCCACATATCTCCTTAGCAGTGCAGCGCCTCCATCTGCCGTAGGCTCCAGGAACTGAAGGTGATCTCCCACGGTAGAACTTATTACCTCTCCCCCAGTAAGGTCACGCACCAGGCAGGAGGTATATTGCAAACAGGAACGGGTTTATTACTACACTCTGCAGTAACAGGAAAAAGGCAGGATATGCCCAATAAAATCTCGCAGGATTCACCGGAGGATGGTCCCTGGACTGCCACTACAGGCCAAGGGCACCCGCAGCCATCCTAGCTCTTCCCCACCTCCCTAGCGGAGGCAGCGGTAAGGTACACACTCACTCCCCCAAGTGTGACCTGCCTTCCTCAAGTGGGGGAAGGCACTGCTAACTTTAGGGTGCGGTCCGGCCCTTAAGTACAGCCAGAAGGCGGGCACCCTGTTGTCCCAGCTACAACAGGATGTACCACCCCCTGCTGTCACTCAAGTGCAGTACCAAAGGTGAGGGGGAAAACCCCATACCAACTACTGGCAAGGCCGGCTTATACCAGGACTTACTGCCAGGAGGGAAGCAAACTAGTAGCCACAGATGGCATGGCTATATATACAAAATGTTTGACCCCGGAAGTAAACTTCAGATTTGTATGGCACATCAAAGTGTCATTAGCGTAGTCTGATGTCCATGAAAACATGATTAGGTCGTCCACACAGCATACATACTGTCGCGGCCGAGTTTATTCGAGCATTTGCCCGGTCTCGGCCGGGGTGTCCCGAACGCGCGCCGAAGCCTCGGAGGAGCGGCCCTCCGATCGGGGCTTCTCCTTCGCCTCTCCGGGTCCGCCGGGCCCCCCGGAACCCCCCACCGCCGTCCCAAATATCACGGCACACCAGGGCTCCCTCGGGGAGCCCTGGGCATGCGCGCAGAGGGCGCAGGCACCCGATGAAGCGTGACCGCGCATCGGTGACGCGCGGCACGCCGAGGGAGTGGGGCTAGCAAGCCGGGGCATCCCCCGGCTTGCGGAACTAGCCCTGCTCGAATAAATCGTGTCGGTAGTGTAGTCATACACACACATCAAATATACAGTTTTAAAATCAATGGTAACTATTAATTTTTTTTTAGAAAATACACATAACTTTAAGAAATAGACAAACAGTGGGAATAAAAAAGCCTGGTTCTAGCTTTATCCCCTCTTCTAAAAATACTGCTAATACAGTACTAATAGTATGTATACCGCAGAGGATGTATGGATCTTCATATTATGAACATCTTACAGGAATTTGAGGAGCAATATTAATAATGTTTTATCACGTGCAGTTTACATATGAACAATCCTCTCTCTTATGTACGGATAACCAAGAATATCTACACAAATGGCAACACATTTTAAGTGAACATCACAAGCAATAAAAGGTTAAAACAAGAAAAAGTGTAACACACTTAAACCTTTCTAGGTGCTGGGCGCGACTTAAGCCCAGGTTGCCTCCTGCAAATTTAGCCTTGTACACAGCTACAAAGTCCTCTGATGACCGCTGCCTTGTATTTCCATGTAGTCTTAGATCACTGAGGCTGTAAACTGGAGACAGCCGACTGCTGCCTGGAACTTTGGAGCGACCTTGCATTTTGTAGATTTCTCCCTGCCCTTCAAATACATGGAGAAATGGAGCTCGGCCTATCTCAGCGCATCGGGGAAAACTAACGGGCCAATCACAGAAGAGGGGGGCGCAGCTACTGGTCTGGCCATTGATGTCCGGTTTAGTGGGAGATACGGATCGGCCAATCAGAAAAGCTGCCCAAGTCCTGGAAAACTGCCTGGAAATGGGGGGCCTACTTGCCCTTACATGGGCATTCCCCTCCAAGCCTAGGGAAATCAATTGTCCAGCAGGGGTAAAGGGGTCTCTGACCTGGCCCCCTATGTCAAGCAAGCTGGTACTACAGCCGCACATGTGTTAAAGCCTAACATAACACTACTTTCAAAATACAAAAATGTTTTGCTTATTGCATGGTTTTGGGAAATACAGTCCCAATAACCCCTGGGTCATGGGTAGTGACCCTGGTGAAAGAGCCACAGGGCCGATTTAACCTTTTATTTTAACCGTCCTTCTGGCCTTTTCGTCACAATCACTGCTTGAATTAGTACCCCTAAAACATTGCGGTAACATGTCTCTAAACGGATGATTTAATATAAAGTGCGGTAAAAGGCTCTAAGCTCAACCCCGTTATAGCGCAGTCCTCGGGGGGCCACCCGATCCGACCGCGCTATAACCGGGGTCGCGCTAATTGGGGAAAAATGGCCGTCGCGCGCCCGATCATGGAGGGGGGAAGAGGTGGAGTGAAGCGCCGGCAGCCCTACATGTCCCCAAGAGCCACCGTACGTCCCCCACCATTCCCCTCGCAGCCTCACTTCCCCCAGCAGCTCCACATCGATCCCCAGCCCTGCACCAATCCAGCAGCCGCACGGTGCTCCAGCTGCTCCCCATTGATCCCCCCCTCCAGCCCCGCACCGATCCAGCAGCCCCACGATGCCCCAGCAGCTGACACCAAAGGTAGGGGGATACGGGGGGCTGTGTGAGTGTGTGCAGTGTGCTGTGAGTGTGTGTGTGTAGTGTGTGCAGTTTTTGTGCAGTTTTTGTGCAGTGTGTGTGTGCGCAAAAAAAATGTTTTTGTTTTTTTAAATATTCGGGGTCCGCGCTCAAACCGCATTCTAAGTGGATCTGTGTTACAGCGCATTGTGCTATCAAGGGGTTGAGCTGTATTTCCACTCAAAAGATTTCAATAACAAAACTATTTTTGCATTACTATACAAACACTATAAATCACTACAATTTCCAACTTGTTTTACGTTTTCTTTTGGTAACTAAACCACAAAGGTTACCTGTAGAGAATTGCAAACATTTAAGTTTTACATCAATTAAAAGCGAAAATGCACTGTTGATTTGCTTATGCTTAAGTAACTGTCAGTGAACAAGATTCACTTTCTCTGTAAGTCAACCGTAACCTTTGCTAATTATCTCCTTTTTCTTAGTAACAAATACTTACTGCAGCAAACATTAACAAGTTCACTACCAATGAGGAATGCAATGCATGTAGGAAAGTGTTGAAAATAAGTTCATCCCTGTCAGATTGCAAATTAAACTTTGTTTGCAGCTGTAAAAATGGCCCGGTCAGCAACTTCGGTGGATATAGTATAAGCCCCTTAATGTTTGTGAACCATCACCTTTTAGGCCTCGGGCATGGTCAGCGCGTAACGTGCTGAGGCGCGCTGGTACTTACCAGTGAGCCCCTACAGCCGCAATGAGAGCGGCTTTAGTAGGTGCTCGTCTACGCTTCCGCAAGCGCGCGGAAGCGTAGGTCTTAGGTAAATTTTAAATTCAAGCGCTTGCCGGAGCGCAGGGCCAATGAGGGCAAACCAGCTCCGTGACGTCATTGGCCCGCCGACACGCCCCCGGACGGCGCGCTGTCTAAGGCCAGGGCTTTCCCTCAGCGCGCCTCCGCCAGCAAGCAATAACCCTGGACGAGGCCTTAGAAGTGAAGAAAGGAAACGCAAGCAGTATTTTATCTAATGTAAATAATTTTAAAAATTTGGTTTACAAGTTTTGTGAATTAGGTCTAACAAATAGGGCATTTACAATAAGTTTGGTGTTCAATTCCTTCATCCACAAAAAAATATACATATTGTAACTACTGTATTTCTTTAAACCAGAGACAGAACATAAAACACAGACAAAGCTCAGTTTTTAGCACATCCAGTGAGACTCATACACGGTACAGTGCCTAAATATATATGTATAAATATCTAATAAGTAAAATGGTCTTTTAGTTTGAAATTTTTGGCCAAAATTGTTGTAAGCCCCTGAGCCAACGCCAAGGCAGACCACATATCAGGGGTCCCTAACGCTAATATAAATTCTTAATAACCTGTGTAATAACAGGAAGAATGATTTATAGTAAATCTGTCAATATTAGTTGCAAAGTTCTAAGTCTGACTGAAGCTTTTATTAACCTGTACATTACCAGGAAAAGCACTCTGTATTAGAGATGTCACAGCCAAACTGCAAGCAGGCGAGTTCCCCTGAGTGGAAGATGCTATGGAGTGAGCCCATAACCATTTAAATGTGGGAGGGGGTGAGCTTAATTATTATAATATAGTTATTATTTATACATATATATTTAGGCACTGTACCGTGTATGAGTCTCACTGGATGTGCTAAAAACTGAGCTTTGTCTGTGTTTTATGTTCTGTCTCTGGTTTTAAGTATATATTGCCATGCTCAGTAGCACTCCTCTGTGACACTCATATGCTTATATATATGTTGTGGTCATTTTGGGGGTTCAATAGGAGCTTGTTAGGTGTCCAGTATGTTTTACTGTATTTCTTTACCATCTTCTGTATTAAGATGAAGGTTCCAATCTTTAACCGACATGAGCAAGAAAAAGACAATAGCAAATAATACTAAACTCTGAAAATTCTACTGGGCCAGCTAAAATGGAATATGTAATGGTGGGCAGTTGTATGAACAGTTATGTTTTAATTAGTTAACATGATATCATTACCTGAGATGAAATCATTTGTAACTGTGCTGTTCAGGATATATCAGTGGTCATGGAGACCCATGTGGATGTTTCTAAGATGATTGTCACTGGAGACCAGGGATTTATACCTTTATACCGGGATCATATCACTGAGCAAAACCAAGAAGTAAAACAAATTGCTATTTATTCCTTGGAAACAGACGTACACACAATGGATTACAAAATATAGGAGAAAATACACTTACTGGGGGTCTGGGGTACAAAACTAAACTTTCCTATTTGAAATAGTCCATAAAACAAAGTCTTTAGGTTGACTGGGACTTAGCCCGAAAAGTCCTGGAATTCAAATCGGCATGTAGTTCCTGACGCCACTGCTGTATCTCTTCCGGAGATGCCAAAATCCCTTGACCGGGAGATAGTACCAAACGTCCTGGTACTCTTTTTGACGTGTAGTTCCAGCCCCGACCGCTACGTTCTCTTTTCTTGGCCCCCGAAAAGTGGGACTTGCCTTGAAATTTCTGAAGCCGGCTCGCTTCTATTTCTCCGAGAGCATTTTTTGCTGAGTTCAAATTTGCCACTGCTGTTTTGGCGCTTAGAATCTGAGGTCCGGATTGGCTGCTGGGTTTCTTATAGTATTTCAGATTAATTCATGAAATACTACAACCAATCCGAGCCTGCGAACTTTACAACCAGCCAATCAGAGGGGTGCCAGTCTTCCAAAGCCGGGCAAGCGTTTCTTCTGAATGTAACGAGGGACACTCTCAGGGATGTATCTCTTTCCTTTACTGAAACTAGGACTTAGTTTTCATAAAACCTCTCGCAACTTAATATACAGTTGGAGAAACCTCCCAGAACCTCTATACTGATTCTGGGGTACCTGGGCATATACTGGGGGACGCTCACTAACTTAGGGAACCTTGACTGTATACAAATCCTCATGCCCTCATTTACCTTTCTGGTCTGTCAGCAGGGAAGTTTGGCGGTGAGTCGCGTAACTGTTTTCAAGAGAGGATTTTGACCGGAGTGATGTCTATATGTCCCCGGGAATCTGACCTGATTCCCGGATACATTTTTGGGGTAACCAGCAACTCTCGATCCCTGCTACATAGATACAATCTGAAAACATTTTTACCTCAAAGTTCCCCTTGAAACTCATAGCCTGAGAATCTCCACTGGGTAGCACTCCTGGAAAGGTAAAACACATAAAATCTTTATTGTCATACAATTACATTAATTGCAGGTACAATACACAGGTTGAAGAGCTGACACTCTAAAACCTGACATAGGGCTCAGAGGTAACCAGCCGGGCATAATACCTTTACTGATGACCCGGTTACCCCTTCACCGTCACAATGATTTACCATAGTATACTTCTATTTGGCTATACACTGGGTTAGCGGAGTCACAGATGTTTTATTAGAGATCAATATGGATCATAAGTAGGTGTATGTAACAGGGTTATATATTAATTATATGTAGGAGGGAGGACGAATGCCTTTACTGCACTCCCATCACAATGCTCTTACACACCTAATGTTCACTACATCATCAAATTAAGTAATAGGCAAGTACTGTATATACGGGTAAGCATTTATAAGGTCATGGGCAATTGTGACATCCCCTGGGTCGATGATGTAGGTTCAATGCGTTTCTATATAGAAGTAATGTCTAAGAATAGCATTATAGGTAATAAAAGTTGTCAGAGTATGGCCCAGATTCAGTAAGTGATGCCATACAACTCTTTCCGACACCAGATGAGACCTTTCGGCCCATTCATTTAAGATGTCTTCCAAATATGTCTTATGACTTAGTACCACTTTGTAATTATGGGTTTATATTAGTCAAAGGGCGGTGTTGTTGTGCTGGATCAGTAGTTTTTCCTTTGGTGAAAAAAAAAAAGCCAGTTTGGCTTAGAGAATCCAAAGCAAGAAATATAAACACAACACAATATGCTTTGCCAATTTACTTCCATATAAAGAAAAAAAAATACTTTGATACTCACCAAAAATTGAAGACTGAAATAATTATGCAATGAATAATGGATGATTGTTTGAATTTTAGTCATCATAAATATATTTGCATACACTTGATTTATCTGTATAGTTTGTGGTCTATGTATCAAAATAGAGAAAAACATTGCTTGGACACGCTGCTCTGGTTATTGGAGCGGAGCCATGTCATATGTTAGAGCAATTTCTCACAACTAGTGCAGAATTTTAGACGTGCTCCCCTTCAGGTATGGCAGATTTTGTGGTACGATATATCTCATTATAATATGTGCACCATGTAACTCCTCCCCAACTCGTCCTACTGACGCTCCCCATGTCGCATGATAGGACAGGATGAAAATGCTCCAGTTTTGTACCAAAATTGTCTTAATACATACACCCAACACATACACCAATCATTACAATTACTATTATTACAATTTTTTTACTGTAGATTTTCCCATGCTGGGAATTTAGGATCTGGGAATTGAAAGAATTTCAACATTTACTGGCTCCTTTATCTGCCGAAGCGACTAATTAGGCTGTTTTTGGAAGAAATTCCCCATTTAAGTCAATAGGGAATTTCGTCTGAACAGAGCCACATTGGCAGATATAAAATAAGCACTTTAATTGATGCCATTCTCATTCTATGGGGGATATTCTAGTAGATACAACTTTTTTCTGGTCAAACCGCGTGGTTTGACATGGTCATAAATTGCAGGATAAAATTAGATAACTAGCCATATTCTGTATTACAAATCATATTGTTTAGATTAATTCTATTGGGCGCAAGAGAGTCCCAAGCACTATATATCCCATAAAACCTCCCTTCAAATAACATATGAAGAGGCACTGGTGCTGAAAAAGGAGCACACCGTAGATACCTGGGAGAAATGCTAATGGTTATGCAAAGTATATTTAAATGACTCACACCCCCTAAAAGATTTCCGTATGACCCACACTGACAAGCCTGAGGTACTATTGTCAGGCCCAACATGATAAGAACCCACACCCTCTGCTTATCTGGGCAGCAGCTCTAGCATTAAACCATCTAAGCTGCTGGATAGCTCCCCTTTCACAGAATACTTTAGAGCGCTACTGCTCGCACCTGCAGCTAATCATACTTATGGACAGTTTCCCCCTGGCTTCCTTGCTATACTTTGCATATCCTATTAGCACATCTCTCAGGAGTCCTCCTTTTTGTGCACAAGGCACATTGAATTGGCAAACAGGAAGTGGTCTGCTTGTAAAGGAAGCTAGAGGGATGGGGCAACAGAGTTGAGAAGCAGAGCTCAAAGGTTTGCTGTGAGAGTAGAGATATCAAGTATCTGGTTCAGCACCATGCTAGAGCTGCTGCCCTGAATAACAGAGGGTGTGTGTTCTGGTCCTTTTGGGTCTGGCACTACTAGTACCCCCTTCATCACAAGGTGGCTTAGGATTGTCGGTATAGGTCTCCTCTCTCTCTCTCCCTTTCCTCTTTTTTTGGTCATATCTGTTGGATTTGCCTAGCCGGAATGAAACCAGTTCTAAAAAAAAGTCTTTCTTGCACGGGTTGGACATCCAGAATACGAGAATCTTGCAGCTACTAGAATATTCCTGTGTGTTAGCAACAGTGTTCTTGCGTGCCTGGTTTGCTCAGTGTGCATTTGCTTGAGATTTATAGTGTGTAAATTTGAGGAGTTAGCGATCAGTTATGTAAAGCATGTGTTAGAATAGTAGCTATAAAATAGTTTTGTTTCTATAATCCTTTTCCCCTTTTACGCAGCGGAAATAAAACCCAAAGCTGTGCAAGTTCTTAGGTGTGAACCAGCCTGTTCTGTGATCTGATCTGTGTCAAATGTAAGAAGCCAAAGTGCACTAATGTCAGTGATGACGGCTTGGGGTTTCATCTGTGATTGATGCCTTTTTACCAATATCTGATTCGGATGGTATTTTCATTTTTTTTTTTTTAAAGTTAGTTTGTAAACCTGGTGAGCTGAGACTTGAGAGGGTTTTTTATTTCCACAGACTTCTCCCTTAATTGAGAAACCCTCCCATATTCAGAAGTCCCACAAAGAAAAAGGCATATGGGTTTAATGCTAAAGAAACGGCAGACATATAGACTTGCGTTAACCCTTCGATTGCCGTAACGGGGTCTCGGCACCAGAGTTCCGCATCCACGTGACCGCTGCTCAGAGCAATCACGTGACCGCTGCTCAGAGCAATCGCATGATCGCGCAGTCACAGGAACGGAAGAGTACTCGTTCATTCATTCCTCTTCTGGCAAGATCGCGGAACGCAATCTCCCCTAGAAAACAAGCTGGGAACCCCGCTACATTCTGGGGCTCCTGGAGTGCACTACATCAGGGGTGCTCAACTCCAGTCCTCACCCCCGCCCTCCACCAACAGGTCAGGTTTTCAGGATATCCCAGCTTCAGCACAGGTGGCTCAATCAGTGCCTGCTTCAGCATAGGTGGCTCAAGCTGCGGCTCAGTCTTTGAGCATCTGTGCTGAAGCAGGGATATCCTGAAAACCTGACCTGTTGGTAGTCCTGAGGACTGCCGTACATCATGGGGCACCCCAAAAGTTGAGCATGGTTACTTGTGTTTAAGGAGAGCAATTCTATATGTATGTATGTATGTATGTATGTACAATACGCTGGTTTAAGGACACTCGCGAGTAAGGACATATTTTCAATAGCCCCATACCCTTGTGTCTGTACGCTCGCTTCGCGAGTACGGACACTTATTCTGCCCTACAGACCGCCGTAGTAGTGACGCGCTGATTCCCCTTGCCTAATAGGCAAATGGCAGCTTGCACATGCGCCTGTCAGCACGTCCTGAACGGCAATACTGGCTCCCTACTTGTACCGAAGCATCGATAAGTGGGGAAAAAGGTAAAGCTTCACTTTTTTCACAAATCTTTTTATTAGGTTCATTATCAGCATACAGACGATCTTCTTATACATTTTCTGTTACAGACAAATTGTATCATCTATATTCAATAAACAATGTTCACAATGTTTTTTTTCCCGTTTTTTTCCAAACATAAATCATATCTAATGTAAGGCCTCTGCCATATTCCCTGCTTGCTGGCGGAAGCATGCTGACGCGCGCTCCCGCTCAGCACTGAGCCCCTTCAGCCGCAATTAGAGCGGCTTTAGTAGGGGCTCACCTACGCTTCCGCAAGCGCGCGGAAGCGTAGGTCTTAGGGGAATTTAAAATTCCCCCGCTTGCCGGCGCGACAGGCCGGTCACGTGAGCGGTTCGCCCCCGGCCAGTGACGTGCCCGCCCCCGGCCCGCCCCTGACGGCCCGCTGACAGCGCGTGCGGTAAGCAACTGCAAGGCTTTCCCTGCTCCTCAGCACGCCAGCAGGGAGCCTGGCCGAGGCCTAACTTTGCACTCTAACTCACAGTCTTTTTCAACATATGGGCGTTCAATTTTGACTTTTCCAGTTCTGGTCGCCTTATGCCCCCCTTATGTCATTTCCAAGTTTACTATATTTGCCAGACTCAGCGCATAACTATTTTAACTTTGAACTCTAACGTAGCTTGCCGTGTTGTTATTTCCATTCTTTTCCTTCTCTCCTTCCCCTCTCTAGTGCTTTTTGTCTTATCCCGTCCGTTTTCCTCATGTCTCTGTCATCTAGGAACCAATCCCACCCCTGGTGAAAGTCTCCCAATGTTCTGTTCCTGTCTATGCTTGTCTCCAGTTTATCTATCGTCATTAGTTTGTACAGTGTGTCTTGCAGTTGATCTATTGAGGGTTGTTGTGTTTGTATCCAGTTTATCATAATGGTCTTTCTTGCAGCTAGTAGTATAACTTCAGTGGGTCTGGTCACCAATCTGCTGATTTGTTTGCCCTCTGTCCAACATTCTGTGTTCGCGAATATCATAGGTATTGGGTCTTTCCCCCATGAAATTTGTATTTTTGTTTTCATGTATTCTAACACTTGGTCCCAATATCTGGATATATGTATGCAGGTCCAGAACGCTTCACTTTAAGTACATTTTCGCTTTACATACATGCTCTCGACCCATTGCGTATGGGTGTGTGTGTTTCTTGTTTGTGTGAAAGTATTTATCTTTGGGCAGATACACAAACTATTTAGAATCAAACATTGTGTGGGATGAAGAAGATAGTTGTAGACAGAACAAAAAGACCACATTAAAGTGACCGTTCCACTGACTTTCTTAAACTGTATTTTAATCTTTAAAGATGATCCCCAAAGCTATATTAATATGGCTGCTAAACTCTCACTTGGTGATTTTCATTGACCTCAAAAAACTATCGGAGGAGTGGAGAAAATGAGCATAAACTGCAGGAATTTTCATGTAAACACTCAGGTTTTGGGCCTTTTTAAATAAAAACATTAAAAGAAAATAGGTAGGAAATAAATAGATGTTTGCTAATCTGCTTTAAAGGGTAGCATGTGGAGCTCACTTTCAAAATAGGTCATATTGGGGTAATTGCCCCTTTTAATGGGTTGACCTATCTTGACTTAAGGACTCTCTTCTGTGTGTTACCTCTTAGGCTGCGCTCATACAGTATTGCCTTGCGACGGTGGCCCGCTGTCGCTCCAAAACAAATTTAATTGACTCCGTCGCAAGCGCTTATAGTAAGCCTTCTGTTTTAGCATTGATTCCTCTGTAAACCAGTATTGCTGACCTAAAGAAGAGAGCAGGACTCTCGAATGCTTGTCCTATGACATAAATTGTTAGTCCAAATAAAAAAGGTATCACCTAATACTGAAGAACTCATTTATTCTGCACTATCGCAACTGGACTAACACGGCTATTATATATATATATATATATAGAGATATATATATATATATATCTCTATATATATATATATCTATATCTATATCTATATCCCGCCCCCAGGTATGCAGCAGGGGATCTGCAGAGCTGAGCCACATTCATTTCAACTCTGGGGACCCATGAGTCCTCAGATACATCCCTCTAAAGGTGCTGCTGGTATCCCTCTTCAGTTTAAAGTTCCCGTGAGCCAATGGGATGACGTCACAGCTTCCTATTGGTCTGCGGGACCTTTAAACCACCATATTTGGTGCCCAGTCGGAGCTGCTACAGGCTTAACCTTCCGAGGTAAGTATCCCGGGAAGCAGGGGATCAAGAGCTGAAATCAATGCAATTCAGCTCCTGGGACCCACTGCGTCATACCTAGTAAAAAACAAATAATCCCGAGCAGCAACACTTCTTTAACATAACACACATTCCCAGCTAGCTCAAACTCCTACACCCACCACATCATGAATATATATTTATGTCAAAAAAGTGTGCTACTGGGTGTGGCAAATGTATACAACAAAAGACGGGTGCCCAATGCTACATCAAAATTGACAAAACATATGGTAATAAGTATAAAGTTTAAATACTTCAATAATAATAATTACTTGGTTATTTAGTTAAACCCTTTGGCCAAAGCGTCGTAAGCCTGCATACCAAAAGTCAAGGTACTGTATAACCAAAAATGTGTGTTAATCAATTTCTGACTGGTAACAGTTGTATAGATGTAGGTGGCACCTCCCCCCAGAGCTCACTCCCCCTCACCTTTTTAACTTGGGAGGTCTTTTCACTTTGCTGCAAGAACAGGACTTACTATGGTTCTTTCCCCTCATACAGAGGTAACGGGAAGGGCTCACAGTGTAGTGTAGGACCTGCATTTTTGGTTATACCTTGATGTTTGGTATGCAGACTTTCGACGCTTTGGCCAAAGGGTTTAACTAAATAACCAGGAATTAACCGATGAGAGCCCTAATTGCGGGCCACAGATACCTCTATGAAGAGAGGTCTGCACTCTCTAACAATCTGTTTGCAAATCTTCTCCTAAATCTTAAAATGAGTAGGTACAGTACATAATGATTGGCTTCAGATAATGACAGTTCTCTTCTAGTACAAGAAGAAAATGTTTTTTCTTTTTATTAAACAAACACATGTTCCTTTATGGTCATTCCTCGGGCAACGAAAAATACATACATTTTAATATTTAAATCAATTAGAGGAAGCGAGCCACAAAGTTTCCTCAGACAAAACCTTTTTAGTTCTTGCTATTAAAATACTTTTTGATGAATTCACTAAGCAGAGTTGCCATGTAAAGAACACTAGTAAATGTATCAACATGTTTCATTGCTACACACTGAGGCTGGGGCCATGGTGCTTTCACCCGCGCAGAGGCGTGCAGAGGCTGTAAGGTAAGCGGGTGCTTTCCCTGGCCGTGGGGGGCGTTCCTAGGGGCGTCACAGAGCTGATTCGCCCTCCAGTGACCGGCCTCGCGCCAAGAAATCAATTTGAACTGATTTCTTGTGAAATGCGCGCCCCCTCCCGCTTCCGCGCACGCCACATGGATGCGAACACTGCCTTAAGGCAGTCTGTTCGCTCAGCATGTGGACGCCTCCGCACGGTCTGCGGTACCATGGCCCCAGCCTAACACTTGTTAGAATGATTTGTATACATTTAATTGATTTGCTTGCAATAAGAGAATAGTAATGTGGATAGCATACAGTTTAAGAATAAGATATTCATTTTGTGCAGGTGTTTTTAATACAAGCAGTAAGTTAACTTTGTAACTTGAACTAGCTAATCTGTTTAGATATAGTAAATTGCATAGAAATTGAAGGAAATGCTTGTTCATCCTTAAAGTAGCATTCCAAGCTGCCATTAAAAAAAACATTTAATATGTGCTTCAATACAATCCACACGATAAGTAATTAGCTAAGTTTCCGATCGATCCGTTCTCCTGTGCTCGATCGGTGAAGATTTGGCTCGGGGGTTCACTAAATGGCTGTCGGTGCAGCAGAAGAGGACCAAAGATGCAAAGCTCTGTGGGGAAGATCATGTGACTAGGCAGTCACTAGATACAATTGGTGCACTGCTAGAGAGAGGGCAGGGCTCAAAAAGGGGCGTGACAGAGCCTGTTTCAGAAGTGGAAGGGGATGTGAGTTTGTAAATGGTTGCTCTCTAGCAGTGCACCAATTGTATCTAGTTACATTATAATACATTCAAAATTTCATTAAACCTGGTTTAAAAAAAAAAAATGCTACAAGTATTTTCTCATACCAGTAGTACAGTAATACACATGAAGGATATTGCTTGGTCTGCAGCTTTAAATTCTGAAACTGTCCATTTCAGTGTCAACGGTCACTCCTACCAGTACGTAAGCGATTTGTTGAGCTAGGGGTTGCTACTTGCCGATTTGGTTAGAAGGATGTTGAAGGATGGGGGGGGTGCAGGCCACCCCCGGAACTTCAGGAACAAGTCGGGCCTCGTTAAACACTGACGCCTTCGTCCACCAGAACCGATAATGCCCCTGTTGGCGGCACCCTCAATGGTCAATAAATGTCTAGATCTATGAGCACACACAGAACATTTATAATATACATATTACTATATAATTGATCAATGCAGTTTTGTTTTCATTTTCCTTTATTTTCTCATGGCTCTAATCATTCACATGGGCTCTTGTAGCTGTGTCCATCCAGCTGAGATTGTACAAAAATGAATAACTACTTCAGTAGAAGGTGACACCTTTTTAAAATTGGAATGACAAAATGTACTGTATTTTAAAGTCAAGCTTTTGAGAGCAATAATCTTCATGTCAGACTGTTCTTCATGTCAGACAGTTCTTCAGGTCAGACTGTATCGATATCAGTAAAAGAGCATTCCGCATGAAGGCTCGTTTTTTAAAGTACAGTATTTTCAGTCTGTCCAAATAGAAAAGAGCCACCAACTATTTAAGTAATCTATTCAGCTACAAGAACACGTTTTATGAAAAAATGAAGGAAAATTAAAAATAAGGTCTACAGGCATGAAAGGATGCTAAGCTTTAGCACCTCTTAACTTCCATTCATTTCAATTTGGAGTTAGGGCATGCTAGCGTGTAGCACCCTTTAGTGTATGAAGGGTCTACTGTAAGTGCATTAATAGGTCTTAAAGCAGAAATCCCCTCCAGAAGCCTATATGAGTTATACTCCATGTTGGTAACTTGCCCCCTTACGCATGTCCTCCTTTTATTTTATTTTTCTCTTCTACTTGATTTAATATATTCATTCTGCATAACTTTACTAATAAATTATCATTTATTAAAAATGTACCAAAATATTATTAAAACAGGCAGTCAAAAGTAAAAATGACAGTAATGTAAAAGGAAGTACTGTAATAGTTATGAAAAAGGAAGGCCAACGTTCAATTGATGCTGTGTTTTCAATAAGAGGGATTAGTGTACTTTTGGACGAGAATTATTTAGAAGGATTTTCTCATTCCGATTATTTATTTATAAAATGTTTTACCAGGAAGAAATACATTGAGAGTTACCTCTCGTTTTCAAGTATGTCCTGGTCATAGAGTTACATAGTTACATTAAGTGAACAGGGTTATACATTATATACAAGACATTGCATGCACAGTTAAAGATAATCTATATTATGGGCGTATGTAGCAGTTACAGACCAGATTAAAATGTGAGACAGATTTAGTTTTGAAAGAATTTAGACTGGTGGAATTTAGTGAGAGTCTCCGGTAGATTGTTCCAGTTGTGGGGTAAAGCGTTATGTACAGTATGAACGCAAAGAAAGTATAAATAGAAGGTTGTTGTGACGTATTGCAGGAATTGTATTGCAGATCTTGATACATTGACGCAGAGAGGCACACAATAAAAATGAATGCAATTTGAACCAATATTGCTCCTTCATACATCATTGCCCATTTTAATTTGTTTCTGCTGTCTTTGAGGAAAATGTCATACCTGTAGTGAAAATAAAGAAACGGACTCGACTGCACTTTTAGGGATAAAATAAAAAATGAAGGAATGTAACAGTCACATTTGATTGTGTTTAATCTTTGGATTTCTGCACCTTTCGAACAGGATGATCCAGAAAGAAAAAGCCTAAAAAGGCCTACAGAGTAGCCATTTTATTTACAGAAAGGACTTACTGCTGCTACCTGTATAAGAGAATGATAGAATCCTAATGAACAGTAACATTGTTGCTAATTGATGTGTATATTAAAATATTCTGTTTACACTAAAATCTTATCATTTTACTAGACGCACACCTTTTTATTTGCAAGTAATCTTTCCACTTTAAACTTATAATTTTATTACATTGTCACTTCTTATATTCTTGCCAACTCTCTGGAACCTGACTATTGATTCCATGATGTAACCTGTATCCATTGAATGATAGAGGTGCAGAGGCACTCACACAGAGTGTTTTATGTGACAATGTTTAATAATCCAACTTGATTTGCAAACGGTCTGCGGTTACTAGTTTTGTATGATGTATTTATTTTTATAACATTAAATGGATTTCGTAATATCACACACACACACACACACACACACTGTAACAGGGTTATGCTTTACCGCTCTCTCTTACGTTTTTAGGTGTATAGCGTGGACTGGAGCCAGACGAGAGGAGAGCAGCTATTAGTATCTGGTTCATGGGATCACACCGCTAAACTGGTTAGTAATTCTTAACAAGATTTACAGACGCCCAGAGCTAGATTCATTAAGCTTTGTTAGCTAATTTAACATGATGTTAACATCATTAAAGCAAATAACATTACATCAGCCAGGTTCTTCTCACATTAAATAAGCATGGTGTTAGTTGTAACGTGCATTATTCTAAATGACATGCAAATTAGCTCGTATCAACTTTAATTATATTCATCTCCGATTTATTCCACTCGGTTCAAAAATAATGCTGGGAAATAACAATTTGTTATTTAAGTCAGGGGGGCGCAAATTGGGGGGTGCGAGATTGTCTTCGGGGGGCGCGGGGTTTACAGAGGCCCCGTCCGTTTCCCCGAAATCACTTAAATTAAATGCCGGGGAAGCGGCGAAGGCCTCTGTAAACGTAACTAAACTGCACTTACCTTGGATCAGCCGGCTTTTGGAGACGCGTCACCATGGCAACGCAGCGTAAGATGACGCCGCAGGGTTATGTGACGTCACGTTACCATGGCAACGCGGTGGGTTATGTACTGTCACGTTACCATGGCAATGTGATATAATGACGTCCAGAACGCCGGTGCCAAGGTAAGGAGGGGGGGGGGGAGTGGGCGTGCCGAGAGAAGGACAGCCGGCATGGGGGCGCAGGTAAAAAATATTGCGCTCCCCTGATATAAGTCTTACAGTACCTCTCTCTATCTCTCTCCTCCAGCAAAAGCTCTATTTTACGGTCTGGCTGGAAGTCATGGCAAGAATTAATTAGCATAATGTTTTTTTTGAAGATGAACGTGCTGCAATGAATGATGACACAGAAAATCTTTATACACTGCCCTCAAATTTCCTTCTTGTTGAAGAGGAACATAAAGGAACTCCAACTTGATGGGGCTATGTACAAAGGCAATTTTGGGGCAAAAGTAGGACAAAGATAATATTTTCATGTTGGGGTTTGAACTCGCAAACCTGCCCATACTTACTCTTTTTAAAAGAAGTTTTGCAATATTGCCTTTTCATTAGGCAGATGTCACAAACCACGTCAAAACCACTGTTTCTGACTCGATTTGTTTCTGATATGAAATTCCAGGTGTATGTAAACCAGGCAAAATTACATATAATATACACAAACAATTCATAAGTAATAAATTGCACATTGCCCGGATAGTTACAGGCAGAAATTTTACCTTCCGGAGATGTGAATTTGGGCTTTTGAAGGAGAGAAGAGACAGAGACTAATTTAGGACTAGTCCTATTCTCTTCCATAACCTACGAGTGAGATACAGAATACCTGGGAAGATACATGAGATATATAGGAGCTATGGCGTTAAAAAAAGCTGTAAAAGTTATTCAGTTACATACAGTTAGGTCCGGAAATAATTGGACACTGATACAAGTTTTGTTATTTCGGCTGTGTACCAAAATAAATTCACGCTACAGTTAAATAATGAATATGGGCTTAAAGTGCAGTCTACCAGCTTTAATTTGAGGGTATTCACATCCAAATTGGAGGAAGGGTTTAGGAATTACATCTCTTTAATATGTAGCCCCCTCTTTTTCAAGGGACCAAAAGTAATTGGACAATTGACTCAAAAGCTGTTTCATGGATAGGCGTGGGCTATTCCTTCTTTATTTTATCATCAATTAATCAGGTAAAAGGTCTGGAGTTGATTCCAGGTTTTGCATTTGGAAGCTGTTGCTGTGAACTCACAACATGCGGTCAAAGGAGCTCTCAATGCAAGTGAAACAGGGCATCCTTAGGCTGAAAAAAAAAAAAAAACCATCAGAGAGATAGCAGGAACATTAGGAGTGGCCAAATCAACAGTTTGGTACATTCTGAGAAAAAAAAGAACGCCATGGTAAGCTCTGTAACACAAAAAGGCCTGGACGTCCACGGACGACAACAGTGGTGGATGATTGTAGGATCCTTTCCATGGTAAAGAAAAACCCCTTCACAACATCCAGCCAAGTGAAGAACACTCTCTAGGAGGTAGGCATATCATTATCTACGTCTACCATAAAGAGAAGACTTCACCAAAGCAAATACAGAGGGTTCATCACAAGGTGCAAACCATTTATAAGCCTCAAGAATAGAAAAGCCAGATTAGACTTTGCCAAACAATATCTAAAAAAGCCAGCCCAGTTCTGGAACAGCATTCTTTGGACAGATGAAACTAAGATCAACCTGTACCAGAATGATGGGAAGAAAAAAGTATGCAGAAGGCTTGGAACGGCTCATGATCCGAAGCATACCACATCATCTGTAAAACATGGTGGAAGCAGTGTGATAGCATGGGCATGCATGGCTTACAATGGCACTGGGTCACTAGTGTTTATTGATGATATGACAGAAGACAGAAGTAGCCGGATGAATTCTGAAGTTTATAGGGATATATTGTCTGCTCATATTCAGCCAAATTCAGCGAAGTTGATTGGACGGTGCTTCACTTTAAAGATGGACATTGACCCAAAACATACTGCGAAAGCAATCCAGGAGTTTTTTTAGGCAAAGTGGAATATTCTGCAATGGCCGAATCAATCACCTGATCTCAACCCGATCGAGCATGCATTTCACTTGCTGAAGACAAAACTTAAGGCAGAAAGACCCACAAACAAACAACAACTGAAGACAGGTGCAGTAAAGGCCTGGCAAAGCATCACAACGGAGGAACCCCAGCGTTTGGTGATGTCCATGCGTTCCAGACTTCAAGCCGTCATTGCCTGCAAAGGATTCTCGACAAAGTATTAAAAATGAACATTTTATTTATGATTGTGTCAATTTGTCCAATTACATTTGAGCCCCTGAAATAAGGGGACTGTGTATGAAAATGGTTGCAATTCGTAAACGTTTCATATTTTTGTTCAACCCCTTGAATTAAAGCTGAAAGTCTGCACTTCTATTGCATCTCAGTTGTTTCATTTCAAATCCATTGTGGTGGCGTACAGAGCTACAATTATGAAAATTGTGTCAGTGTCCAATTATTTCCGGACCTAACTGTATTTCCTGGGGATCTTTCTCAGATATCTTCTCTAGTGTCTTCTATATCGCCTCTTTCTTCCTCTCCTCTCTTCCCCAACAAAAGCCCAAATTTCAATTTACCGGAGGTGAGGTCTCTGACAGTTACTTTCCAGCTGGTACTGTATTAAGTGACAAGAGGAAGTAAGCAGGTGCTCTAAAATGTGAAAGAGATCAATGAGGTCTTAAATTGAATATATATATATATATATATATATATATATCTTAAAACAAAGTCAGTGTATAGTATAGAACAGACTAAAAATACAATATTAATGTGATAAATGAATATATATGCATAATAACCGGTATTGCAGCACAAAAACCCAAATAGGAAAGACATTTTTCTATTTTTTTCCAAAAGTATACTGTACAAAGGGGAAAAAAAAAGGGGAGCGCAAACAATTTCAATGACAAGCGGGTGCAATAGAAAAAGTGCAAAGTAAAGATCTCTTCAGCAAGAGACTAGATCACTAGAACAGCACAAACATGAAAAGGTGTACTCCATACAAACAGTCTTTGTGAAGCAGAGGCAGCACGCCTACTGTATGAATCCTTTCTCGTGTCCTTCTGTATATCCAGCTTTATAACAGGGACCCACCTCAGAGGAAAGATCAGGCAAAACGATGGTGCAGATAGTATCGGCAAATGTATTTATATGGACATAAAAGGCACAAACAAATGCGCACTCACAGTGTAACAAATTAAAATTTGAATTGAGTTAGAGGTTTTATACTCTCTTTAGTGACAAAATCTCACCGTCGCCCGACCCGCGCAGCGTCCCTCGTGACTCGCGACAGCATGTGACATTAGGTTTTTGACATTTACTTTCCATCTGGTACTGTATTAAATCAGGTGATAAGTGCAAGCAAACGAGATGCGAAATTGTGCTGTTTTTCCCTATAGGTAATTGTAAGTGAATACACCGAAAACGTCAGCTTTTTGCCCAGTCAAATTGCGTTCTGATTTCTGAAGAGTTTTCATTGACAGTATCGCAGTTTACTAAATCTGCCCTCGTGTGCAGGTCTACTCAGTGTTGCCACTATGGAGCTGTTCATTTGTAACCACTTCATATCCAAATATGAAGCAAATATTTCACATCATCAATTTTTCACAGCACTAATGCTGGCTGTGGTGAAACTCAGAAATTTGAAATCACACTTTTTCAGACTTTGAAACAGCCAATGGATACAGTGTGATTTCACATATCAAATATAGAAATGGCAATTTATGGTATGCCATAGTATATTAAGAATGAATGGACAGTAGTGATTGGACTGGAGGTGGGTATAACGTACTTTTTGTGCTGATCGACTCCTACATCCAGAAGTTCTGAGTCAAGCATGCACTTTTTGAAAGAGAATGTTCTAAGCTCCCCCGCATGAACGCTTGATTTATAGAGCTGGACCTCTTAACTGAAACAAGGACGCCTTCAGGGCATAGTGACCAAGCATGCAAGTATTAATTTCAAGCCCCGATCGGTTTCACACCTTGACGTACAAATCAAGACTAACAGAGACCAGTGCTAAACACACAACATCTGAGAATTCCCAGTGCAGGGGGAAGCATAAATAACCAAAACTCCATCAGAAAAGCTACTTTCTCAATCTGTGGGTGCTGGTGGTACACTTACACAATGCATATTGATGCTAGAAAGGGGAAGCCTGGATATAGCTCCAGAGGTGGCTGCCTGAATTCGTGTGATTTTATAGTTTTGAAGAGCTTTTAAATGTGTTGCTACTGTATAGTATACATACAATAAATACAATATACAGTATGATGGTAATCCATTCCATTGAAATGCAATAAATGTTTGAGAATGTAGATATTCATACAAAATACAATATACCACCTTTCCTTGTTTTAGATCATCAGCCCATTTACACTTGCTATATTGTGTCAAGATGACATCACACTGCAGTTCAGTTATAGCATGTGTGTTACATTCAGAATTCACATTGAAACACAAAATACATCAGATCATGTTTGAAATCATATATATATATATATATATACAGTGTTCGACAAACCTATACATTTGCTCGCCCCGGGCGAGTGGATTTAACCCCCGGGCGAGTAAATATTGGCCCAAGCAGCACACGTTTGGTACTAGGTGGCGAGTAAATTTTTTTGTTTGGCGAGTAGATTTTTTGGTGATTTGTCGACCACTATATATATATATATATATATATATATATATATATATATATATATATATATATATATAGTCTTTAGATTTTCTTGCAGTCATTCTGTGTTGTGAGTGGTCAGTGCTTGAGTTTCCTCTATCTCTTCTACTGTAGTGGGATCCCTCCATTGGGAAGTCGTTGTGCACCTTTACAGGTCATGAAAACATCATCTACAGCACAGTATGGTCACCGCACATACCGGGCTGCTTTGCATCTGCCTCAGGTAACAAAATGTACTGTAATCCAACAGCCTAATAAAAAAAAAATCTCAATACTGCTTTCCTGGCCACTGGGACAAGAGTGCAGCAACATTGTGCCTGGGTGAGGTCTGAGCTGCTAATGAAAGCAGTGCAGATTGGGGTTTTTGGTTAGTGTACAGCTCGTTTCTGCTAATATGTCAGTGAAGATTGGAAGAATATCAAACCAAAAAGTGAATATTTGTACTTTTATTACTGCTCCAGTTTACTTTGCATATTACTTTGTTTTTCCACCAGGGGGTGGTATAATATTTAAAAATGGAGCCTCTAATTTGTAACAGGACCAAACTGAGCAGACATGCAATGTTTCTTCTGCAATAACATGGCAACACGTACATTACTTCCTGCCCATGTGCAATATATATGTAACGGGTATTCCCCCTATCCCAATCACAGGTACAGTGTGTATGGGTGGAAACCTATGTGTTACCAGGTGTGGTGCATATACCTGTAGGTTCACAAGAGGCCTGAGCCTCCGCTTGTGGGGAACCTGGGGTGAGTCCGTCAGCTCGATCTGATTTACAGCGCCTCCACCTGTGCAGGGTTCTAGAAATGTAGAAGGTTGCCTACAAATGACCCACATATACAATAAGTACATACACGAGGATGTATATAACCAGTATATATATATATATATATATATATACAGGAAATAACACACACTTAATAACACTCCCCCTAGGGGGTAACTCCACAGTCTATAACGCAGTCCCAAAGTGTCTTTCACTCCACTAGGAGTGTACCTACCCACCACCGTGTATCCCCACACCGTGTCCACAGCCTAACCCCTTTGTCCTGTGGTCAGCGCTGCCACTATGTGTAATTATATTATGTATAGGATACGTTGGTGCACTTAGGAAGGTACCTGCCGAGCGCTCCTGCACTCGGGCCTGCAAGCAACTTCGAAAAGGGTCTGCCGCTTGGTGATTCCGTCTGATCCGGTGTTTCCTCGCACGAGGGTCCGCCAGGGGCGATCCCACACTGGAGATAGTCTCTGTCTATTTGGGCACAGACTTGAGCCCAAGTCTCTTCTCGGGGAGCGCAGCGTCCGCTGTGTCCCTATCTAACACTAGTACTACTGTGACAGGGTCCCTAACCAAGGCCTGTCCCTGTAGCACCACAAGCTGGGGAGTTCAGGACCTATCTGGGGCCTAGGGGGGGTTACTGGCCTAATGCAGTGGGTCACAGACCCCTGCACTCACCTCCTTCCCCTAGCTCTCCTGGTCCAGCACTGACTCGTCTCCTGCGCGCGCGAAATGTATCTATTCCCTGCAAGTAGGGAGCTCCCGCAGCCCTATTGGCTCCCTGGCGTCATGGGGCTGCCCCCGAGGCTCATGGGACTTGTAGTCCCGTTCAAGAGCCTTCCCTGGTAAGCTAGCGTTCGCGCGCTTGTCCTGCGCATGCGCGAACTCTGCCGGGCCGCCGGGACTTACTGCGCATGCACAATCTATCGCAAGATGGCAGCGCCCTGCTCGGTAGCCGCCGGGGACCGCCGGAACGCTAAACCTCTCCCTGCACTGGCCCCGACCCTCCAGAAGTGCCGGCGGGTCTATCGAGTGACCCCCGGCAGCGGAGAAAGCGAGGGGGAAGGTCGTGGGGCAGCAGCACGCAGAGGGGACCTGGCTACATATATATATACCTCCGGTCAGAGTCTGCAACCCCTTCTTTGAGTAACTTTAATTTGCATCAGAACAAGCCATTCTGTTCATATTTTACTGTAGATTAATGCAGTGATTCTCAAACTTTTCTATATCGTGGACCACTTAATTGTCAATAATAATTTGTAGGACCACCATACTTTCATTTAGTTCTGCTCATCAACTTATTGAAATACAGTATACATATTGTATCAAAGTATTAGACCGGTATGTGAAATTTAGCCTTTAGTAGTCATGGCAAATATACAGACTGCCGGAGACAGCAGCCTGCAGTGACATTTTTAAAGGCTTTTGGGATCCTCACAAAAGTCTTCAGGGACCATCAGTGGTTCATGGATCCCAGTTTAAGAACCATTGGGGTAAAGTATTGAGAGTTAATCTTATCTCAGAGTTGCAGAGAGTTGGCAAAGTACAGTAGGCTAGTGCATGGAACCTCACACTCATGTGAACTTTACAGTATCTACAGAATTCCCCAGCAGTCCTGTCTGCTACATGTATGTTTGCACTGGCTGAGTAAGATGACTGCCAACCTTGATTTCTCCACTCCCTTCTCTTTTAGAGATCCAAGAAGGAATGTGAAGGGAAAGGGGAGACGTAAGGCAGAGCACTTCACATAATGTTTACAAGCATTTTCACTATACATTTTCAAAAAGAATTAAAAAATACATGTCTGTTATTTAAAAGGCACCTGCCACTCCGTTTTAAGGTATTTAATATATCACTGCTTAGTTCTCTATGGTCCTACAAGGAAATGTGCATTTTGACTACACAATTATTTGTGTGAAGGGACAAATTAAAAAAGAATTTGTGGACAAACCAAATGCATTGAGATCCTGGATAACAAATTGATAGCCATACTTGGACAAATCAATCTTACATCGTATATCAAATTACATCTACAATCTTTTTTATGGGGTTCTGTTATAGAAACAAAATCAGTTCTAGTGCAGATATAAATTTTACAATATTTAACTCATCCTTCACCAAGTGGCACACTGCACACGTCCATTATAGGAATACATGAAATGTAGGTACTTTTCAAAGGATTAAGACCCATGTTACTAAGTGGTGCTATACTATAAGGGAGTCTGAATGGTCCTCAATGTGTCTTCCAGACTGAAAGGTGACTTATGGAAGAACACTACTTGGGCTCATATTTACCAATGCTTTAAAAAAAAATCTCAGTTTTGTTGAAACATAATTTTTATGATTCATAAACAGAGTACACCACAGTGGCGTTTTAGTGAGTACTAACAATGTGTCATGGTTGTATGTTGCAGAACCAAAGCAAAGAGCAGCAGAGAGACTCCAGTTTGACACAGGAATAAAAGTGTCCTGAGATAGGATGAGCATGGTTGGGACAGGGTACAACCCGGGTCTGGATGACTGATAGAGATGTGCGAATGTCTTCAAATTTGCTACACAAATGTCTTAGCGATTGTCGCTGTAGCCATGTTTAAAAATGGTATACAGTTCTCTCTCATGCTGGCAGTAAACCTGGTAAGTATACAGGATTGCCAGCATCAATCATGGAGGTTTGCCCTCACACCCTGGTGAGGTGTCATATGTACACCAGGGGAGTGGTAACATACTCTGTGTCCACTGTTAGTGACACAAGAGGTGTGGCTATTCCCTAAGTTATATAAGACACAGCACTGCCAAAAGTTAGTGTTCAAGAGTGTAGTTCTATAGTAAGTAGTTTAAGGTTAATCAAGGTCTGCAGCAGTAAGGCTGGCAGGCACAGAGAGAGTGTCTACACTGTGTCCAGGGACCTGGCACAGGTGGTGATCTCCCTGAGGGGAGAGGTGATCCAACTCCATTGGGAGGGCAGAGTCTTCTAAAAGTCAGTGCTGTGGAAGAATGAGCGGCTAAGCTGACCGCTGCGAGGGGCAGTTTGCCTGAACCATGCAAATAAAGATGCCCTTATTCACCAAAACCCTCATGTGTGAGTGTGGAGTTACTCAGCAGAGGAAGGCACCAAGAAGGAGTTCCTCATCAGATCCATCTCCCTGCGGACGCAGAGATCCTGATGAGGTGGAGGCGCTGCACTGGATACAGGTAGGACTCAAAGCACACTACCTCAGCGCCTGTCTTGCCGATATCCCCATAACATCATGCGGGAGACTCAGGAGTCCTGTAGCCAACAGGTGCACCACCAGACACATCCATGTAATGGGGACCGGTTAGACCACAGGGGCCAATCTGAGATTGGGTGGGTCAGGAGGGTCCAGAAAAACCGTTACATCTCAAACATTGACAATGCACCCGTTTCGACAAATTACAGCGACATTTTGCAACTTTCTCCAGATTCCTGCCCAAAAAACCCCCAAAAAACCACTTTGAGCTTTGAAAATCATTTGCACAGTGGGTGGAGAAAATTGTGATGTAGCTATCAGCACCTAAGTGCTTTATAAGCACCCTTACAATTGCTGTGAAAACACATGATGATCGCCTGTCCTTGGGCATCTCATTATATGATACTAAGGGTCATACAGTAGTAACAAATAGACCGCCTAGTCAGGCAGCGCTATACCAATCACAGACTCTCGAGTTCTTACCCACCTACAGGCCTAACTCATATTTTGGCAAGATACAAACTATCCTCCAATTCCCACTAGGGGATGCAGACCGCACATACAATGCCAAGTAAATATCTATGACTAATAGAACTTGCCTATGTCAGAACCTGTATAAAACAAAAATTGTGAGGCGCTTCCAATAAAGGTGTGATAAATATATAAATATATAGTGATAAATAAATGAATATATAAATATAAACAGTGTTCAAAAATAGTGATAATACTAGTAAAGTTTGCTGCTCAACCCTCTTAGGAGAAGATCCAGTTCCTCCTCTCTTGACTGTTTGGAAGACGCTTGTGGGGAGCGCAGAATTTCACCATATAAAAGGAATGAAATAAATAATAGTGTAATATGTCCAAACACCTGTAACAATGTATATGGGGATCGAGATTATGAACTCCCATTCCCCCAGTTAAAATACAGCATTGAAAGACAATCTGAAGACTCTGTAGTTTGCAGGGGGGTCTTGCTTAGGATACTCTCCCTGGTGTCTCACCAGTGAACTCCGCGTGCGCGAGACTCAGACCGCTTGGACCTGTTCTCTCTGGGTCACCTCGCAGCGCAAGAGCTCGGCTGCTGCTACAGCAGTTAGCTGTTACTAACTAAGCACTGACCAGAACCCGTGTGGACCCATTTCAAGATCGATCGCGAAACCGGAAGTGACGCGACGCAATCCCGGGAGTGGGGTAGATGGTGTATACTGCTGCTGCGCTTTGATTATGTGTCTATGCACATGGTGCTAATGTAAGTGTGGATTACCACTGTTTTGATTGAATACATCAGTAGTGAACATACAATGTTGCACTAGAGTTGTCTCTGTTTCCATCGAGGGTTGGTTCCACTGACACCAGGGAGAGTATCCTAAGCAAGACCCCCCCTGCAAACTACAGAGTCTTCAGATTGTCTTCCAATGCTGTATTTTAACTGGGAGAATGTGAGTTCATAATCTCGATCCCCATATACATTGTTACAGGTGTTTGGACATATTACACAATTATTTATTTCATTCCTTTTATATGGTGAAATTCTGCGCTCCCCACAAGCTTCTTCCAAACTATGTCAGAACCTGCATACTATTTTGTTTGGTGGTTTTAACCATCACCTATTGACCGGTGCTTTCACTTACCCCTATAATTATATATTGTTTGTAAAAATAAAGCTACATTTTTATCACACATCAGATTACTCATCACTACCTATTTAGGTGCAACCAGGAATACATACTTACTATCAGACTCAGAGGGTTAGTCAGACCTACCATTTATACTTTTGTATGACATAAATCCTACTGTAAGGTATCTAGAGAATGCACGCAACAGGGTTTTCAAGTTTCCCTCCTTTGGAGAGAAACATTTCTTCTTTTCTGGTGTTGCTACAAATTATGTAATATCCTAGTGCAGGGGTGCGCAAACTTTGTGCGCTGCGCCCCCCTACCTGCCAGCCCCTGAGCTTGCACCCCCCCTTACCTAAAATCCGGCGTCAAATGACGCGTGGTGTGCGGTGTAATTTTGATGTGCGTTGACGTGTCGCCGAAGACAAGGTAGGAGACACTGCAGTGAGGAAGAGCGCGGGGCCTCTGCTGCCGCTGCGCCCCCCCCCGCACCCCCAGAAAAATGTTGCACACCCCTGCCCTAGTGCACCCTAGTTACCATTCAGGTTGAGCGGGTGGAAACCCAATTCTGTCATTACTGCTCCTTTAACACTAGAAAAGACTAAGTAATATTTTAGCTTAGCATGATTAGGAACTAAATAAGAATAACGACTGCCACACTTTTTCAATATACAGTATATAATGCTGGCGTATTTAGCCTATGTACATTTCTAATGCTAAGAGCACTTAAAATGCTAACCTCTCTTACTTGTATTCTTATTTGTGCTCGTGCAAGTACCCGTTTTGGAAATACAGCTGAACCCCGTTATAACGCGGTCCTCGGGGCCACCCGATCAGACCGCGTTATAACTGAGTCTCGCTAATTTAAAAAAAAAATGGCCGTCATGATCAAGGACTCCACGCTGCCGAAGGGGGAGAGCTGAGATAACTCTCCCAGAGCCAAGCGTCGCAGTGGCAGGCCCCCACCCACCCCGTCTCGGCAGCACTTAACCTTACCCAGCATCTGCAGCAGTTGATCTGTGCAGAGAAGCTGCGAGGGGGAGGAGAGCTCACAGGATGTCAGCTGTTTCTGAGTTCCCGGCCAGGGTTCAGCTCCCTTCAATCCTCCCCCACAGCAGCAGAGATATAGGCAGGGAGAGGGCTCTCCCTGAGCCCAGCGTCGCAGCGGCACCCCCCCCCCCACAGCAGCAGCACCCCCACAGCAGCAGCACCCCCCCCCCCAGCCTTGCACCGTTCCTCCCCGTCCCCAGCCGCCCCATGATACACCCAAAGGTGGGCTGTGACACCAAAGGTAGGCTGTGTGTGCTGTGAGTGTGTGCTGGTGCTGTGTGTGCAGTGTGTATGCAGAGTGTGTGCAGTGTACTGTGAGTGTGTGCAGTGTGTGCTGGTGCTGTGAGTGTGTGTAGTGTGCTGTGAGAGTGTGCAGTGTGCAAGAAAAGAAAATTAAAAAAATGTTTTTTTGTTTTTTTTAAATTTGGGGTCCATGCTCAAACCGTGTTATAGCGCATCGCGCTATAACGGGGTTGAGCTGTATATATGGTTATTTCCCTTTCCCCAATAACCTCTACGATCAGTGGACATCAGGAGTGACTAACTCCAGTTTTCCAGAGTCACCAACAGGTCAGGTTTTAAGGCTATTCCTGCTTCAGCACAGGTGGCTCAGTCTTTGACTGAGTCACCTGTGCTGAAGCAGGGATATCTTTCAAACCTGACCTGTTTGTGGCACTTGAGGACAGGCGTTGGCCACTCCTGGTATACATGTTTGTTTCCTCTTGAAAATATTGGAGCTTTTACTTGTGCATATTTGATTAAATGTGTATCACGAGGTAGAAAAATGTGTGGCTTATTTTAGCACCTATTATTAATCAAAAGATGATACCTCTGCATTGAAACAGAAGATCGGCACTCATTTTCCCCCCCAAGGATTTAAATGTTTAGCTTATAATAAACAAGACTCTTAATAATAATCTGGTACTTTATGCAGCACTGACAAAAGTATTACATAAACAAACAAGTAGCAGGCGTACTGCCACTGAAACAAGATCTCTTTGTAGTGTTCGGGAACTAATTAGATGTAATCTCTAATTTAAGTTGTCTGTTTCTAGGTTACTGATCTTTATGTTTTTTTCTGAGGTACAAACAACTCTGACACGGCCTCAACATATTGTAATTAATAGATAATTGTTAGTTTGGCTGCTGAGGAAAAAAAAAAGGTTCATGGAGCTGGCGAAATAAATATTGTGTGCTATTATAAATCAGCCTTTGTGCATATTTTGAATCAAGACTTTAAAAAAGCATTTGTGAGTTTTTAAGTTCCCATAATATTGGAGCTTTTCCACCCCAAACCAAATACATCTCTATTCTACCCCGTATACTGTATGTTGGAGATGGAAGGGTGTATAGATACAAAGGCAACATGGCAGAGCTGAAATAGGTATCAAGTACCATGCAGGTAGGAAACCCCCAACTGCAATATGTTGCTTAAAGTGCTATAATATTTGAAGCTGATTGAAATACATGAAAATGAGCTTAGCATTGTCCATCTCATATCCGTGCTTCTGCTAATACACAATAGCACCAAGGGCACATAGATTCATTCGAGACAATTCGTGCAAAATATTTACATATTCATACCACCTTTTCTATCATGTCTGAATGTATCAAAATAAGACTTTATTTTCTCTCTTATGTGGGGCAAACTTGTAGCAATTTTAATAACATTCTTGATTAAGAAAAAAAAATAGTTTTTTAAAATCTTTCCTCCTTTTATGTTTTTAGTTTTTAAATCAAAAAGTATTTTGTACACAATACTTCATTGATTGACAAACGCAACGTAAACGTGTCTTGTGTGTTCATAGGTGCAGTAAGTTGCATAGTTAAATAGTTGTCCTGGAACAGGGTTGTTTATTTCTCTGTATTTTTCCTGCTCTCAGGCTGCCAGCCCTCCCCAGCTAAAGTTACATGTTGTTCCCTTCTCTGAAGCAGCCAGAGCTGTGTATATTGCAACATAGTTGTTACAAGTAATCCCCTTTTATACCGCCGCTAGTCAGTTGCCCTGGCAACCTACTAATAATCACAGTTTGAGATTAGTTTAGTCCCCTCCCCCTGCTTTATCTTTCTTTATTTATCTTTATCATATTGCTATGCACCTTAGCCTGTTCCTGTCTGACAGGAAAGTGTGCTCCCTCCTTTCCAATAAGCAGCCAAAGTGAGTAGACACATCTTCCACTGCTCCCTCAGAAAGGGAAATCCTTTTTACCTTCCCCTCAGGGAAGCACTCCCCATAGCAGAACACCTTCCTCTCATAAGGTTATTCTCCTGACAAGAGAAATCTGCAAGCACAATCCACATATAGAACTTTTATATTTCTGTTAACTCCCCTCAATAAAGTTAAAGAAAATAGAAGGACTTTGTGTGCTTTAAAAGGGGACAAGTTAAGCTACATGGACTTACTCACATGCCACATATGAGCCTGGGTCCAGAATAATAGTAGATGAGATTGAAAAAATACATTTATGTCCAAGTTCAACCTATGCTAAATTTAGACCACACATACTTTATCTTATATTTGTACTTACAGTATATTGATCCAGAGTAAGGCAAACCAAAAACTCCAGTGTCACATCCAATGCTGTGTCATAAAGGTAAAAATAAATTCATTCCTGACTCCAAATATTGGCAATCATATTTCTCCCTGGATTAACATCCTTCCCATGTTTACTTATTTGGTATTGTAAAAGCTGTAAAAATGTTACAATAAAGATTCAGTTATCAAATGAGTTTATTCTGAGTGCACACAGTGGAGACAGCTTCAAAACAAAAAGCTCTCTCAGATAACACGGTATGCCATATATTTATACCCTAAAACCTAAAGCTCCACCCCTTTATGGGGGGGCTTGCACGTCACTAAATATTACCTCATTTTGTAATACATAACAATACTAAAGCTGATGTCATTTTGTAATACATAATAAATGTATGTAAGCTAAAAATCATTATGGGGTTAAATGTGATGTCAGTTCTGCCACTTGGCACATTGTATGAGAAACATTTTCCCTGTAAGAATCTGAGCTTATCTTACAGGCTTCTCATAATATCTGGCCTGTTTACACTTTCAATTTGAAGCTGATTGGATGAGGAAAGATCAATAAAGTCAGCTAGGAGCGAAAACATTCCATTCTCTCTTTCACACAGATTTCTTCACATAGAAAGATGACATTAAAACTCACAAAGACAAGACAAGATGGCGGACTAAAATAGTCAAACAAAATGGCTGCTTTGACCCTAATGCTGTTATGTTAGACCCCCTAATGTCTCAACCTCGTCAGTATGTCCCTGTATGTATGTATGTGTGTGTATATATATATATATATATATATATATATATATATATATATATATATATATATATATATATATATAAAGATTTCCAACCTTTTTTTTGAGCATATCTGTTGTATCTGCCATCAGTCTCCATGGGTAATGAATTCCACATTGTAACTGCCCTTACTGTAAAGAACCATATCCTTTGTTGCTGGTGAAATCTCCTTTGCTCCAAACTTAAGGGAAGACCCTGAGTCCTTTGTACTGCCCTTGGGATGAATAGTTCTTTTGAAAGCTCCTTGTACTGTCCCTGACTATATTTGTATATAGTTATCATATCCCCTCTTAGATGCCTCTTTTCTAATGTAAATCTAATTTAGCTAGCCTCTCCTCATAAATTAGATTGTTCATCCCTTTTATTAATTTGGTGACCCTTCTCTAGACTCACTCTAGTTCCATAATATATTTTCTAGGGCGCTGTGCCCAAAATTGTGCTCCATATTCCAGGTGTAGTCTTCTTACTAATGCTTTATAAAGTGGCATTATTATGTTTACTTCCCTTCCATCTATTGCCCGTTTAATGCAAGATAAGATATTGTTTGCCTTTAAAGCTACTTCGTGACTTTGGGCACTATTGCTAAGCTTACTGTCTACAAGCACTCCTAAATCCTTCACCATCAAGGATTCTGCTAATTTATCCCCATTTAATTTGTATATTGCCTGTTTATTCTTTTCCCCCAAATGCATAAACCTACATTTATCTGTATTAAACCTCATCTGTCATTTATCTCTCCAAGTCCTTCTGAAGAGAAATTACATCCTGCTCTGATTCTACTACCTTACACAATTTAGTGTCATGAGTAAAGATGAAGACCAATGCCAATCTCAATCTCTATGCCAATCTCAGGGTCATTAATAAACAAGTTAAAAAGCAGGGATCCCAGTACTGATCCTTGAGGGTTAGTGCACTCACAACTTTAGCCCAACCAGAAAAAGTTCCAGTTATTGCAACTCTCAGTTGTCTATCCCTCAACCAGTTTTCTATACAGGTGCCAATATTTTTAGAGTCCAATTTCCTTAATTTTGTACACTAACCTCTTGTGTGGAACCGTATCAAAAGCCTTTGCAAAATCTAAGAAGACCACATCAACTGCATTACACTAGTCTAAATCCCTGCTTACCTCCTTAAAGAAACTAATAAGGTTAGTTTAGCATGATCTATCCTTCATAAATCCATGTTGACTATTACTAATAATTTTGTAATCGGAGCTTGGTGCTTTAATTAATGTACATAAATGTTACCAAGTTGCCTGTGCACTTCTTCCTCAGTTAACCAATTGTTTGTTAATATAGAGGTTGTGGTTTCCTCCTATTGCACTATTTTTGCAATTTGATTCTTTCCTGGTAAATACAGAGGCAAATGATTTGTTTCATTCCGTACCTCTGCTTTTTCTTTATCTCCAATAATTTGCCTGCCCATCTCACACTGAAAGGGCCCTATATTTTATTTTCTAACCTTTTTGTTATTAATGTACTTACAAAACTTTCTAGGGTTGATCTTACTTTCTATTGCAATCCTTTTTTCATTTTCAATTTTTGCTAATTTGATTACCCTTTTACAACTTTTGTTACATTGCTTATCAATCTGATATGATGCACCTGTCTACACACACACAGCAGCTCTATACACACACATAAACTGCTGCTACACTCAAACTGTGCTGCTGCTACACACACATACAGCACACCACAAACACACTGCTGCTGCTACACCGATAAACACTGCTACTGACACACACACACACTGCAGCTCTACACACACAGCAGCTCTACGCACGCAGCAGCTCAACACACGCAGCAGCTCAACACACAACACAGCATCTCTACACACACACAAACTCTGCTGCTACACACACACACAACACAACAGCACACCACACACACAAACGCTGCTGCTGCTGCTGCTGCTGCTACACCCATAAACACTGTTACTGACACATACACACACTAGACAAACAGAGAAACTGCAGCCACAAACAAACTGCAGACAGCCACTTACTTTGCAGTCTCCCTCCTTCCCTCCTCTCCCTCTCTCCCTCTCTCCCTCTCTCCCTCTCCAATTCAACTGAATCTGCTCAGTCAGCTCAGTTCATGGAGGGAGGGGGAGGAGTCAACCCGTGGCTGATACTTCCTGACCAATCCCCTGCCCTGTCTCAGAGCTGCTCTGAAAGCTGATTGGCTGGAAATAAACACATTGGAAATCAAAAAACACATTGCAAGCAGCAAAAATTCCGGGCATTACTGATTGGATAATGCCCGGAATTTTAATCAATCGGAGAGCAGGGATTTCAATAATGCCCTGAATTTTACTGCTTTAGCCTATAATCAAGGGTATACACTGATAAGTGAGCTCTTCTAGCAATGTTTTAAAGACTGCACTTTTTTCTTGCAAAAACATAATTCCAATTTATTCCTTGTAGGATATTCCTCAGTTTATTAAAATCTGCCTTTCTAAAATGTTAAGTGTTTGTTCAACCCATATAATAGGGCTTTCGGTTATTTTATTTCAAATGACACCATGTTATAATCACTGTTTCCCAAATGTTCCCTGACATGATATTTGTTATTACTTCTACATATTTTGATATAACCAAATCTAGTATTGCCCCTCTCCAGGTTTGTTCCTTTATAACTTGGTTGTTGTAATTGTCTTTTAGCACCCCCAAAAACCTGTTTCCTACTGTTGGAATGCTTAGCTCATTGCTCTAGTCTATATGGCCAGATATTTATGGTTATACACATTATGCCTTCTCCATTTGCAAAAGTATTTTGGCTTACTCTATCTCAGGGGTGCGCAAACTGGGTGGCGCGTGAAATTGTCTATGGGGGTCACGGCGGTTACTGCGGCCGTACGCCCTTCCCAAAAGCATTTAAATGAAATGCCTGGGGAGCGGGCGAAGGCCTCTGTAACTTCGTTTACCTTGGCTCAGACGGCTTCTGGCGACGCAGCGTCACGTTACATTAGAACGCTGAAGCCAAGGTAAGGAGGAGGGGGGGGAGCCGGCAGGGGGGCGCAGGGAAAAAAATTGGCGCACCCCTGCTCGATCTCACAGATATTTGGTGGTTTATAGCATATCCATAGAACCATTTTGTTTATACTGTACCTTTACCTACACTGCTAATATCTATCCACAAGGTCTATACGTTTTAATCATTCCCTTCACAATAATATTTTTTAAATCCTGTTTAACATATCAACGTACTCCACCACCTCTTCTATTTGCTTGATCCCTCCGAAAAAGGGAATAACCCTCTAAATTAACTGCCCAGTCATGAGTTTCAGCCCACCATGTTTCAGTTATGCCTTTAATATCAGAGAGAAACAGGAATGAATCCCAGTGTTCGGGACTCAGAAGATTATTGAACGTTGGTAAATAAAGTTCAGATATAAATAATCATTAGAGATGGAGTAGAGCTCTGATTCAAGCTGAGTGAGACTCATAAGACCAGTGCATGGATCTCCTATACGGAAAATTTGATAGTCCCTGTGATAAAGACAGACCTCTGAAAATAAATCATGGTCTGTCTACAATAACACTGGAACAAACATCCTGGAGTTAGCACATAAAATAATGGTCAAACACTTGTCAGTATAAAGTGGGAGTACTCACATAGAGTGCAGCTCATCCGAGTGCATGCAACACGCCAATAATGATCAAAGAAGACGGTCCGGGGATCCAATGCGGAGCACAGCTGAGTGGAGGAGACGGGCGCTAGACACCAGTATGTTCTATTAAAAAACTTTATTTCATGGTGGGTGAGGGGTACAAAAAGGCGCTCTGACGCGTTTCGGGATACTATCTCTTTGTCAAAGAGTATGCTCGCGTCTGTCTGTCCTCCCGTTCTTATACACGATCACCCGCCCCCAACAGTGACATCACGCAGAAGGAATTAGCGCGAAGACCTCCATGGATGAATCTGATTGGATGGGGATCCACCAATAATCCGCCAGGAAAGGTACCTGCCTCCTGTCAGTCCGACTCATGTCCTCTTTGCACGATTCCCCGCACTGACAGGAGGCAGGTACCTTTCCTGGCGGTCTATTGGTGGATCCCCATCCAATCAGATTCATCCATGGAGGTGTTCGCGCTAATTCCTTCTGCGTGACGTCACTGTTGGGGGCGGGTGATCGTGTATAAGACCGGGAGGACAGACAGACGCGAGCATACTCTTTGACAAAGGGATATTATCCCGAAACGCGTCAGAGTGCCTTTTTGTACCCCTCACTCACCATGAAATAAAGTATTTTAATAGAACATACTGGTGTCTAGCCCCCGTCTCCTCCACTCAGCTGTGCTCCGCATTGGATCCCCGGACCGTCTTCTTTTATGCCTTTAATATCATACCGCTCCCTTCTAGCTATTAATTCAAGCTCCCCCATTTTATCTGTCAGGCTTTTTGCATTTGCAAGCATGCATTTGACGTATTTCCCAGTCAGTGCTACTGTTATATTATCTGCTTTTGCCTTTCTACTTCAATAGGATTTAGTCTTTCGAAGTTTACTAGTGTAGCCAGGTCACCCCTCTTACCCTAGAGTCCCCCTCCTGGTTGCGCAGCAAGGTCACGTGCACCGCCGAGATAGCGACGGCTGTTTCCGAGGGTGGGGGCCGGAGCAGGGAGCCGCGCTTCTTTCCCTGCTTATGGCCGGTTCCCGGGGACGCGATCGGCCGTTGCTAAGGCCGCGGTCGCATCGCTAGGGTCCCGGCGGCTGGTGATTAGGGCGCCGCCATTCCACAGGACTCGCGCACGCGCAGGAAAGGCACTGGAGGCAGTGAGGGTCGTGCGAGTGCCGGAGCAGATAGGGAACAGTCAGGCAGCCCTAGGGAGCTCGCGCCTGCGCAGAAGGGAGCTAACAAAAGCCAGCGAAGCACTAGCCTACCAGGGAAGGCTCTTGAAGAGGACTACAAGTCCCATGAGCCCCAGCAGTGCCCCCCATGACGCCAGGGAGCCAATAGGGCTGAAGAATCTCCCAGGAGAGGAGATTGATACATTTAGCGGGCAGAGAGCACATTGGCAGTTGGTGACTGGAGCAGCTAGGGGAAGGAGGTAGGGTGTAGGAGTCAGTGACTCTCTGCACTAGGCCAGTAATTCCCCTAGGCCCCAGATAGCCCTGAGTCACACTAGTTGAGTGTTGTAGGGACAGGCCCTAGGTTAGGGACCCTGCCCCATTAGCTATTCGCTAGTTAGGGATCCAGCCTTAAAGAGAGCTGGACTATCTTCACGGAGGCCGAGCAAGCAGTGACTGCGGCCTGCGGGCAGCAGACAGATCCTCGCCAAGGTACAGACGGTGCGGAGCTGCGGTGATATTATCCACGCTGGAATTCACCCCACGCGTAGGAGGATATCCCGGCGATCCAACCCCAGTGGTATAGCAGCACCCGTGGCTGGAGCCTGGGCAGGTAACCCACAAACTCACGTGCACCAACAAGGCCTATCACCAGACATAGTGGCTGCGCAGTCACACACACACATTGGTATATGACTTGGGAGTGCGAGACATTGGGTTGGGGTTACTGGACGCAGGGTGGGATCACTCTTTGGAAGGTTAGCGTCCGCCGTGACGCATAAGGTTAGCGTCCACCGTGACGCATATGGTGTTAGTGTCCGCCGTGGCGCTTAAGGTGTTAGCGTCCGCCGTGACGCATAAAGTGTGGGCACCCGCCGTGGTGCAAGTTAGCGTTAGTGTTAGCGTCCTGCGAGATGCCGTAGTCAGGTTACCCTCAGCGAGGGATACTTGTTGCTATGTGTTGATGTTACCCGTTCTCTGTGCATGTTAGTAAAGGCATTAGTTATTATCCAATCTGTAGTACGTGGTTATTGTGTATTGTCCTGCGAGGAACCACTCCCCCTATAGTGGGAGCCATCGCAGTTGGAGGCGCTGTTCCGAGTAAGTTGTTGTCCATAGCATTGTAATTGCCCCAGGTTCCCTTAGCGGAAGCTCAGCCCTCCTGTGAACCAATAGGTACTGCACCACACACACATATGGTAACGTTGCACGTTTCTCTGCTCCCACAGTACAATCTGCGATTGGGGGGGGGGGAAACCCGTTACATTTGGAGGCGCTGCTGAGATCTCCCTGGGGTGCCCTGTTTTTTCCAAAATTGTCCAATCCATATTTTTCATCATGTCCGTACCGTCAAAGCAAGACGTCCATGACTGGGCCTTAGCGCGCTGCGTGTCCCCAAGGCGCGTGGTTGCAGTGGCGGGAGTACCCACCGACACGGACTGTTACATTGTACGGGACTGCCCGGGACTAGCCACTGCCCGGCTGATCGACTTTAAATTGGGGGTCGGTGGCCGAAAAACCACCTACCTTATGGCCACCACCCAGGACATATGTTCGGAGACTGTACCGCTTGTATTGAACCTACCCGAGCCCTCTGCAGAGGACTGTATCATGATCTACCCCGACACCCAGGCCCCTGACGACGCGCCGACACCCACTGGACCAAGCGCGGCCACTGGGCCGCCAGTACTCCTCAATGGACTGGCCCCCCCAAGGTCTCCTTCACCCCAAGCGGTATCAGTGGGAACCGCAGCTGGGCGGGAAGCCCACCCACCTCACCTACTCCTGATAGACGGTCAGGTGGCGGGCCTTCAAATATGCCTAGTGTAGGAGCTGGACACAGCAGTGGCGACCTCTCCTTGAATCTGATCGCCTCCCAACTAGTAGAAGCTGTCACCATCTCGACCCAAGCCCAGCACTACCGGAAACTAAAAGCTTTTTCTGGGATTCTGCCGACTCCAGCGGGAGAAGAAGGGATCGAGGCCTGGAGAGAACATACGCTCCCCGCCATAGCGGAGTGGTCGTGTTCTGAAGCCAGCAAAAGACAAAGGCTGGTCGAGTGCCTCCGAGGCCCCGCCACCCGGTTGGTACGGACTCACCGAAGCGTAGAGGGAGAAGTGACTGCCCAGGAACTAGTAGAAATGCTGATCCAGTCCTTTGCCCGAAACGACGACGAGGATGAACTAATGGCTCAGTTCAAAGCTCTTCGCCAAAAGGAAGGACAGGATTTATCGGCCTTCGTTTGCGATCTACAGCTATCCCTGGGGACTCTTCTGGACAAACATATCATTTCCGCGGCCGAGGCGGATCGATACCGACTCAAACAGTTACTCAAGGGATCGCTACCAGATCACAACATAGCTATAATGATGTGGGCTGCACCGACCGCTGTAATACCCCCCAAGTACGGAGAATTACTGAAGTAGATCCGAGGACATGAAGTGCAGCGACATTTCCATGAACCAAAGAAGTCCAAAGTTACCATCAAGGGTGACCCCGCGGTTCCCGCTGCCCCGAAGGGTAAGAAATCTTCCGCCCCAGAGGAAGAAGCGACTCACAAGCCGCCTGCCAGGGAGAGTCGTGTTCCGGAGAGGTCATCCTCTGCGTACAAGGGGCGTCCTGATCGTCGCGAAGTAGTTTGCTACAACTGCGGGAAAAAGGGCCACGTCTCTTACAACTGCCCGGAGAGGGAGGACTCCCCAGAAGAAAAACCGCCCGACAGAAGAAACCCAGCCCGGTCGATGGTATGCCTAGTACAAACTGCCGAGTCGGGCCCGGAGACCCCTTCGGGAGCCACCGATGTCCCTGCTGACGCCAGCACCGAGGATGACGTCTACACCCGGGAAACCCTTAGCCAAGTAGGCCCCGCAGCTATAGTACGGGTGTTACTGGAAGGGATCTATGCGGCGGCACTACTGGACACGGGATCACAAGTGATTATCATATACCGCCCGTTCTATGACCAGCACCTCAGACACTGCCCCCCGAGAGCGGCCGATCATGTAAAGGTACGGGGGCTAAGCAACGAAGACTACCCTATCGATGGGATTGTAAAGGTCGAAATAGAAATACCCCAGCTGAACACCGGCAAGAGACACCCCATGCAGGTGGCGGCCCTGGTCTGTCCGGAGCCCCAAGACCAGTACAATTACCCGATCATCTTGGGCACCAACGCGGATATAGTTCAAGCGGTGATCCGAGCATATCTGAAAGAGACTAACGAGTTGCCGCTAGCCACCTCTCTCCTAGATCCGGTCCTACGAGAAGAGTGCAAACGGGTATACGCCATGGAGCGCCACGGGGATCTCTACAACCGTCAACGTGGACTGACGACCATATTACCAGGGGGAGTGCAAAAGATGGCCGTCTGGTGTTGTTATCCCGAACGAGATGAGAGTAACCAGCTGTTCTCTCTGGAGAATACACCTGAAGAAGAAGAGGTTCAGAGAGGGTATAGGGTACTACCTGAAGTGAGGGAGTGGACGGCTAAGATCCCTGTACGAACCCACGTGTATGTACAGAATCTCTCCCCCTTCCCGATGGAATTTGATGCCGACCAGAAGTTAGGTTGCATATATCCAGTCAGTCCTGTAGAAACCACGCCTCAGGTGAAGGCGGCAGCCGTGGAGGAGCGGTTAGTCGATCTGGATTTCGATTTCGGGGAGTCGACGCTGTCCAGCCAGTGGAAAGAACGGCTGACAACCCAGCTGCTCCAACGACGACATGTGTTCTCCACGAGTGAGATGGATGTGGGGTGTAGTCGCAGTGCCCAACATACCATTCGACTGAGCGATGCCACTCCTTTCCGGGAACGCTCGCGTCGCATTGCCCCGCGTGATGTGGACGATGTGAGGAACGCCATACAAGACATGGAGACAGCTGGGATTGTGACGGAGTCCCGGGGACCCTATGCGTCCCCCATAGTGGTGGTGCGGAAAAAGAACGGGTCCGTGCGACTGAGTGTCGACTATCGAACCCTGAACAATCGTACGATACCAGATCAGTACAACCTTCCGCGCATTGAAGAGATCCTGAATGCGCTGAATGGAAGTCAATGGTTTAGCGTGCTCGACCTCTGATCCGGGTACTATCAGGTGCCTATGACTGCGGAAGACCAGGAGAAAACAGCTTTCGTCTGCCCCTTGGGATTCTACCAGTTTACCCGTATGCCCCAAGGTATATGTGGGGCGCCGGCTACCTTCCAAAGACTCATGGAGAAGACTATCGGAGACATGAGCCCGCGGGGAGTGTCTTGTATACCTGGATGACATCATTGTCTTTGGAAGAACTCTAGAAGAGCACGAAGAGCGGTTACTTAAAGTGATAGACCGTCTGGGGAATGAAGGGCTGAAATTGTCCCTAGACAAGTGCCGGTTTTGCCATACTTCAGTAACCTACGTGGGACACATCGTGTCCGCCCAAGGGATCGCCCCACCGACCCCGCCAAGGTAGAAGCAGTCGTGAACTGGCCTCGTCCTGAGAATGTCACGGAGCTGCGATCCTTCCTGGGATTCTGCGGGTACTACCGTCCGTTCGTGGAAGGATACTCTAGTAAGGCGAAACCCCTGAACAATCTGTTGAAGATATACCCCGAAGAAACCGGGAGGAAGACTGTATCTGCTTGCCAACCGTTTGGCGATAAATGGACGTCTGAGTGCGAACAGGCCTTCTCGAAATTGAAGAAATGTCTGACTGAAGGACCGGTGCTTGCGTATGCTGATCCCGCACAACATACGTTCTGCATGTGGATGCCAGTCTCAATGGACTGGGCGCCGTCCTGCACCAGAAACACCCCGAGGGCCTTCGGCCTGTCGCCTACATCAGTCGCAGTCTGACCCCCAGTGAACAGAGGTACCCTGTCCACAAGTTGGAGTTTCTGGCTTTCAAGTGGGCTATCACCGAGAAGCTCCACGACTATCTGTACGGTGTTGCCTTCGAGGTAAGGACGGATAACAATCCCCTCACATACGTCAACACCTCGGCCAAATTGGACGCCGCCGGACACCGCTGGCTGGCCGCCCTAAGCAACTACAGTTTCTCCATGAAGTATAAGCCGGGACCTTTGAATATAGGGGCTGATGCTCTATCCCGACGGCCCGGGTTAAGTGCTATTCCGGACGATGAGGAATGGGAAGAACTCCCAGGACCCGGAGTACGAGCTATGTGTAGCATGGCTGCCATCGTCCACGACCAAGTGGCCTTTTCAGAATTAAGAGTGGCCGACTCATTGGGATGCCGGTCGCAGGCTGTCCCAGCCGCCTACTGCGATCCAAAGGGGATGAACATCACGCATGACAAGGTGTTACGGTGGAAAGATCTGGTAGACTATCAAATACGAGATCCTGTTGTCAGTATCATCCGACAAGCCGTTGCCCGGAGGAATCCAACCCTTCTGAAGCGTGCACCAAATGACTTAGTGGCTGTGCTCATGCGGGAATGGGAAAAATTCGAAATAGACAATGGCTTACTATATCGGGTGGTGCAATACCACAACCACCCGGATAGGCGACAACTAGTTCTCCCTAAGAACTTACAATACCTGGTGTTGAGGTCCCTACATGATGATCATGGACATCTTGGGATAGAAAAGACCTTTGGGTTGGTCAGAGATCGCTTTTTCTGGCCCAATATGCGAGAGGCCATTGAACGTCACTGTCGCCGCTGTACTAGGTGTATACAGAGCAAGACCCTGCCTACACGAGACGCCCCCATGGGCCATCTAAAAAGTTCTGGTTCCATGGACCTCGTGTGTATGGACTTTCTGTGTATTGAGCCTGATAGCCGGGGAATATGCAACGTGATGGTCATCACAGACCATTACACTCGGTATGCTCAAGCCTTCCCTACTAAAGACCAGAAAGCCATCACCGTGGCGAAGATATTATGGGAAAAGTACTTTGTACATTACGGCCTTCCCAACCGCCTTCACTCTGACCAAGGAAGGGATTTCGAGAGTACATTGATCAGGGAACTGCTCAAAATGCTGAACATTGGCAAATACCTAACGACCCCGTATCACCCCGAAGGGGATGCACTACCCGAACGTTTTAATCGGACCTTACTAGACATGCTCGGAACACTACAGAGTGCTCAGAAATCGGAGTGGAGTCGACACGTGGAAGCCTTGGTGCATGCGTACAATTGCACCAGACACGAGTCAACTGGATTCTCCCCATACTTCCTCATGTTTGGGCGAGAGGCGAGATTGCCAGTGGATGTGCGTCTTAGAGTCTCAACGGATGGGATACATAATGCTACCCACTTCAAATATGTGCAACGACTCAAAGACAGCTTGCAGCAGGCGTACCAGCAGGCAGAGAAATCCACCACTAAGCTAAATGCTGACAATAAGAGGCGATACGACCATAAGGTCAGATATCGGGAACTTCTGCCAGGAGATGCTGTGTTGCTTCGGAACTTGGGCGTACCAGGCAAACACAAATTGGCCGACCGATGGAGAGACGGGGTGTATGAAATAGAATCCCAGATGCCTGGCCTCCCGGTCTATCGCATCAAAGACACTGACTGCCGGGTAAAGGTCTGGCACCGCAACCATCTTCTCCCCATTCCACAAGTGGAAGATGAAGAGACAGAGATACTGGCTACACCGCTCAACGGTGAGCCCGACTTATCAGAGCTGGGTCAAGAGACTGTCAATAACGAGACCCACTCTGAAACTCCTGAAGATCCTATGGAAGGACCCTCTCAAAGGGACTGCTCCACAGAAGGAGCATCTCCCAGAGGAGCTACGGGTAAAGGGCCCCGTAGGCCAACGCCTACTAAGGTGGCACCAACAGGCCAGCCTTTGGATCCACAGAGCCCGAGCTTTGTGCCTAACAGAGACTGTGCAGAGACATTTCTCCCCTCAAGGGAAGAGGCTGAGCCTCAGGACTGTGCTTATTACTCCCCCGAGGGAGTTGCAGAAGAACAACTCCGACGGATCCAAAGAATCAGGTACCCTCCAACTCGGGTAACCTATGATCAGATGGGGGCACCCTATTATGAGGCTCAGCAGTGCTCTCGGAGCAATATCCAATCTGTGATTGTGATGCTCACAGAATTGTGTAATATTGTGTAGAGTCATGCTAAGTTATGTTTTCAAATGCATTTTCATTATATAACTTTTGTATATAGTTACATTGAGTTGTGTCCCAAGCGAGGACGTTGGGGATTTAACCAGGGGGAGGATGTAGCCAGGTCACCCCTCTTACCCTAGAGACCCCCTCCTGGTTGCGCAGCAAGGTCACGTGCACCGCCGAGATAACGACGGGTGCTTCCGAGGGTGGGGGCCGGAGCAGGGAGCCGCGCGTCTTCCCCTGCTTATGGCCGGTTGCCGGGGACGCGATCGGGCCATTGCTAAGGCCGCGGTCGCGTCGCTAGGGTCCCGGCGGCTGGTGATTAGGGCGCCGCCATTCCACAGGACTCGCGCACGCGCAGGAAAGGCACTGGAGGCAGTGAGGGTCGTGCGAGTGCCGGAGCAGATAGGGAACAGTCAGGCAGCCCTAGGGAGCTCGCGCCTGCGCAGAAGGGAGCTAACAAAAGCCCGTGAAGCACTAGCCTACCAGGGAAGGCTCTTGAAGAGGACTACAAGTCCCATGATCCCCAGCAGTGCCCCCCGTGACGCCAGGGAGCCAATAGGGCTGAAGAATCTCCCAGGAGAGGAGATTGATATATTTCGTGGGCAGAGAGCACATTGGCAGTTGGTGACTGGAACAGCTAGGGGAAGGAGGTAGGGTGCAGGAGTCAGTGACTCTCTGCACTAGGCCAGTAATTCCCCTAGGCCCCAGATAGCCCTGAGTCACACTAGTTGAGTGTTGTAGGGACAGGCCCTAGGTTAGGGACCCTGCCCCATTAGCTATTCGCTAGTTAGGGATCCAGCGGACGCTGTGTTTCCCGCCACGAGGCTTGGGCTCAAGCCCTAGCCTTAAAGAGAGCTGGACTATCTTCACGGAGGCCGAGCAAGCAGTGACTGCGGTCTGCGGGCAGCAGACAGAGCCTCGCCAAGGTACAGACGGTGCGGAGCTGCAGTGATATTATCCACGCTGGAATTCACCCCACGCGTAGGAAGATATCCCGGCGGATCCAACCCCAGTGGTATAGCAGCACCCGTGTCTGGAGCCCGGGCAGGTAACCCACAAACTCACGTGCACCAACAAGGCCTATCACCAGACATAGTGGCTGCGCAGTCACACACACACATTGGTATATGACTTGGGAGTGCGAGACATTGGGTTGGGGTTACTGGACAGGGTGGGATCACTCTTTGGAAGGTTAGCGTCCGCCGTGACGCATATGGTGTTAGCGTCCGCCGTGGGGCTTAAGGTGTTAGCGTCCGCCGTGACGCATAAAGTGTGGGAACCCGCCGTGGTGCAAGTTAGCGTTAGTGTTAGCGTCCTGCGAGACGCCGTAGTCAGGTTACCCTCAGCGAGGGATACTTGTTGCTATGTGTTGATGTTACCCATTCTCTGTGCATGTTAGTAAAGGCATTAGTTATTATCCAATCTGTAGTACGTGGTTATTGTGTATTGTCCTGCGAGGAACCACTCCCCCTATAGTGGGAGCCATCGCAGGTGGAGGCGCTGTACCGAGTAAGTTGTTGTCCATAGCATTGTAATTGCCCCAGGTTCCCTTAGCGGAAGCTCAGCCCTCCTGTGAACCAACAGGTAAGGCACCACACACACATATGGTAACGATGCACGTTTCTCCGCTCCCACAGTACAATCTGCGATTGGGGGGGGGGGGAACCCGTTACACTAGTATTATCTGTATTTAATATGGGTGTCTCTCTCTTCAGATAATTTAAGGTATCCTCACTGTTGTTTTACCTGCTTTTCTTTTAAAACTGAATTGCAATCTGCATATTTTGTACTGTATGAGCATGCACACTGCAGAATCAGTGGCTTTGCTTTTTCATTTATGTAAATGCTGGATATAGAAAAGAACAATGGGGAACACAACAGTATTTCAGGTTGCCGTTTTGCCCTTCAAATATGTGCTATTTTGGAGGCTTGTGTAATTTTTTCTGGGTTTTCTTCACTAATAAAACAAGTGATTTTGAAAGAACATTTTCTCGTGTTCCAGATACCTCCATCAGTGCAGATGTACCATACAAAGAATGAAAAACTAACTAACAGGCTAAAAGGGTAGTCTGTGAGTAGAGGAGTGTCTGTCTGATATGGTGGACTTGACTGAGATAAACTAAGATGCTGCATTGTGGTCAGGCATTTGTTCTTCCGAGTAGCCTAGATTTTTAAATGTAGAACTTTAGTTTGTAGTTACATTGTTATGCAGATGGGGCTAAAAGGATATATGACAGTCTTACCGAAACAAAAATTGTATCTTAGATGTGCATTTACAAAAATATGCTTAGCATCACACTGGTACATTCGTCCTACTTGGCGTTCATATTTTCCTATGCAATTGTTTATGCCTTATGTGTAATATATTCAGGTTTTGAAACGTAAGACTTGAAGCATTGGGTATCTCCCATTGTTTTTTCAGTTGTCTCCTCGACATCCACTTCTTATTTCCCAAATAGTTAACTCTTGTTCATTGTTACAAACATAGTCCAGTGACACTCGAATGTAAGTGTTAATGATGTAGAGTGGGAAAAACATCATGCAGTCATGCAACTTAAATTTGACAAATATATTATACAAGAACGCACTGTGCAATCGGCCACTTTACAGAGCTTATTGCAGTGGTACAGCTTATTGCAGTGGTACAGCTTATTGCAGTGGTTTCCAACCTTTTTCTGGTTAAGGAACCCAATGTGAAATTCTGAGGAACCCTAACCATCTCTAATGGTGTGTGAGATAAAATACATTGTAAGGAACCTCAATCCTGTCTAACAGCGCTTCTGAGATCCAATGCATTCTTAGGAACCTTAACCCTAGTAGCATGTCTGAGATCAGATACATTGTAAATTCTTCTATATTTGGTACAATTTTAAAATTACCTGAAAATTACAGAGAACCCTTAAGGAATCCCAAGGGAACCCAAGATATCCTAGGAACCCTGGTTGAAAAGCACTGGTTTATAGAATCAGTCCCATAGAAGTGTGAGAATGTGGTTTAAAACCCAGTGCTAGTATCCATTTCCTACGTAATTTTATCTCCCTGTACATCAGGCTTGACAATTAGATTGCAAGGCTAATAGAACAGCGCCTCAGTGCACTGTATGCTATACTATGCAATGCAGCAGTGTATAGGAAGAAGAGGGCTCCATTGATTTCATCTAGAAGTGCTAGTACCCAGGTCTTACAACGAGGAGAGAAATAGTGAGTGTATTGACAAATTTTTACCATAAGTGTGAAGGAACACCTAATTAAAGGGATCTCTGAAGAGGCAGTCCCACTTTCTTGACAATAGAATTGAAATGATTATTTCTGCGTCTAGAATTGGCATTAAAAATAACTTGTTGAGTATCTAATACACCTAATTTTGCTGTTCACCAACTCTTACTGCACTTCATAATGTGGCTGTTATTGTAAGTTGTCAATTGGTTATTATCAGGTATTCACTTTACAGCATGCTTACTCGTCAACACTATTTTCCGCTTTTTAGAAATTAAAGTAATTAATGACCATGAACGGTTAATTTTCCCAGTGTCCTTTTAGTAAACCAATTAATGTTCTGATGTCACAGGCAATTTCAGAACTGATAAGATAAGCCGGGAGCCAAAGAGGACATGCTCCAGCAGCATAGGGGCCTGATCAATGTCTAGCTAACAAAGAAACTCCGGTCATCTGGAAAATGTGATTAAAGAAATGACATAAATAACAGTGCCCTAATGCCTGAGAAGGATGTAATGAGTCATTGTGGTGCTTGTGCTAAAACTCTCTTTACTACCTGGATATTAGTGATTTGCTGCTCAGCACCTCAGTGGAAAAAATCACACGAACTTGTACAATGCCAAGGTGTATAGGACACAGTAAAAGGACTTCAGTGTCCAGCTCATTCACTTCTGTCCATAAACATAACTATATTTATCTGATACATTTATGAAGGCTTTCTTCAGGCATACACAGCATGTGAAAACTTTTATACTGGTTTGTTGGTGTCCAGGGGCGTAATGTATTTTTTTTTTTTTGTGGGCAACTGTAGGCACGGTCCTTGGACGTTTTTAGATATTTAAAGATTATCATTTAACAATCACTTTTTTTTAGATGGTAGTTATTAATGTGATTCTTTTTATAACATACTGTAACAGGAATTCCTGTTCCTTAACTTGAGTAACTCTACCTACTGTGTTTAGTCTACCCCGGTGACACTTCATAATCCTGAAGGGTCAACAGAATATATCACATCTGAAGGGAATTGATAGAGGATAACCATTTATTGAATTATAATTTGAATTTGGTTTGTAATTCCAACTTGGCTTAGAACAGGGGGAAGGGTTAACTGTCCCCCCTGGACTCCCTAAATTGCACCCCTGTTGGTCTCACAGGGGCCTAATTACTGCACGGAAATGACCGCTAGATTGGTGCTATCGTGCTTTATAGAATAAGGCCCATGGTCACTTACAGAATTAGACTGGACCATTTTCTTCAAACTTGTACACCAGTCCCACTCAGGAAGTTCATACTGAGAAATAACTTAGAACTTAAGGAGCAATCCAAGCCGGCAATTTTTTTTACATAGCATTGAAGCAGGGGGTCTCCAGAGCTGAACCCTGTTAATTTCAGCTCTCTGGACCCCTGCTTTCGGAGATACTTACCTACGAATTAGGTGCCGATAGCAGCTCTCCTTGGCTACCAGGGTTCACAATATGTCTGCTGTTTAAAGATCTCAGGCCCTGTGGGTCAATAGGAAGACTTGACGTCATCTGTGCCGCTAAACTCCGGAGACCCCCTGCTTTAATCCTATATAAATATTTATGTGAGTACTGTAGAGAGGAACCTCGCTCAGAAACCCCTAGATGTTGTTAGCGTGCTGCCGAGGGAGTGTGGGTATCGAGATAAAGAGATGTGCCTAAAGGAGGCACCAAAGATCCCTTCTAAGTGGCGCACAGCAAACCTTTATAATATAATTTGGTCAGGGGTGAATTGATATATACATAAAATAAAAAAGGTTTATTAAATAACTTCGTTAAAATCGTGTTGTGTAGTGTGATGTGTATGACACAGATAAAAATAGACTGGTTAAGTCTATAGTACTACTCTGTTATCCTAGTCACTACCAATAGTGAACAATGCTAAAGTGATGGTTTCACACAGGTTGCACTCATATGAGAGCTTATCAGGATGTAAAGTGTTACTGCTTACATCTGATTCCTAAGTCCAGACTTAATAGTGTACATCCGTTGTTATCGGTGCTAAACTAGACATTGTAGACCTGAATAGGCAGGGGATAACTGCTGGCAGAGGATAGCCCGTAAGTAAGGCTCTCAATGGGCTTAAAACTGTGCTAGTGTCATTAACGTGGTCCCTGTAGGGTTCTGAAGGCAAAACACACAGCCAAAGAGGGTAAGTGAAATTAGCTGTTCTAGTGTTTAACCTCTTCGCACATATATAGTTACTGCCAGATATTGTTTAAATGAATCAGATACCCAGCTGCATATAGTTAAGTGCTGGATCTTAGGCAGGGAATGTGTATATGTTCTTCCTAAGAGGCTCCACTAGAAACGGATCAGGTATTTGTTATGCAGTATGGGGTATTCCCCTCTGTGTATCATCATATACCTGTAGTGTGCAATTACACTCCAGTGCTGGCAGAGTTCACGATGTCACACTGTACAGGACAAGCTTGCTACAAATAATGTTACTTTGTCACAAAAGGGGCAGAGTTTGAACAGGTAAGGTATAGATCTCTGCTGAGAAAGTTTCTAGGTCTGAACCCAGTGTAATTTCGTTGAAGTAGATCAAATGTCCAACTGCATATGGTTAAATGCTAGTTCTTAGGCAGAGGAGGTGTGTCTGTTTCCTCAGTACACAGTAAGTATTTCTGCTGAAAAACGGGTCAGGTTTTCACTGCAGGTATATACCCAGAGACAGGGTAAATTGTTCCTGCAGATAAATATATACTGTGGGGTGGTTCCCTCTATATGTTAGCATATACTGGCAAAGTACAATTAAACCGTAATGCAGGACAAAATCGCAGTGTCACACTGCACAGGGAAGGATTGCTGCAAATGTGGTAAGTCTCTCCAGAGCTCCTCTGTTCACCGGGTGATATAGGCACAGCAAAAAACAAGTTACAAACACCTCTTTAAGTGGGTGTATCAGTAATAGTAACCATGAACATTGTTCAGCATACATGTAGCAAGTGTTAATACCATGAGTTAGTTAATAGATCGTTACTTTGTCACAAAAGGGGCAGAGTTTGAACAGGTAAGGTATAGATCTCTGCTGAGAAAGTTTCTAGCCCTGAACCCAGTGTAATTTCATTGGAGTCTCCAAAGAAATTACACTGGGTTCAGGGCTAGAAACTTTCTCAGCAGAGATTATATACCTTACCTGTTCAAACTCTGCCCCGTTTGTGACAAAGTAACGATCTATTAACTAACTCATGGAATTAACACTTGCTACATGTATGCTGAACAATGTTCATGGTTACTATTACTGATACACCCACTTAAAGAGGTGTTTGTAACTTGTTTTTTGCTGTGCCTATATCACCCGGTGAACAGAGGAGCTCTGGAGAGACTTACCACATTTGCAGCAATCCTGTCCTGTGCAGTGTGACACTGCGATTTTGCCCTGCATTACGGTTTAATTGTACTTTGCCAGTATATGCTAACATATAGAGGGAACCACCCCACAGTATATATTTATCTGCAGGAACAATTTACCCTGTCTCTGGGTATATACCTGCAGTGAAAACCTGACCCGTTTTTCAGCAGAAATACTTACTGTGTACTGAGGAAACAGACACACCTCCTCTGCCTAAGAACTAGCATTTAACCATATGCAGTTGGACATTTGATCTACTCCAACGAAACTATACTGGGTTCAGACCTAGAAACTTTCTCAGCAGAGATCTATACCTTACCTGTTCAAACTCTGCCCCTTTTGTGACAAAGTAACATTATTTGTAGCAAGCTTGTCCTGTACAGTGTGACATCGTGAACTCTGCCAGCACTGGAGTGTAATTGCACACTACAGGTATATGATGATACACAGAGGGGAATACCCCATACTGCATAACAAATACCTGATCCGTTTCTAGTGGAGCCTCTTAGGAAGAACATATACACATTCCCTGCCTAAGATCCAGCACTTAACTATATGCAGCTGGGTATCTGATTCATTTAAACAATATCTGGCAGTAACTATATATGTGCGAAGAGGTTAAACACTAGAACAGCTAATTTCACTTACCCTCTTTGGCTGTGTGTTTTGCCTTCAGAACCCTACAGGGACCACGTTAATGACACTAGCACAGTTTTTAGCCCATTGAGAGCCTTACTTACGGGCTATCCTCTGCCAGCAGTTATCCCCTGCCTATTCAGGTCTACAATGTCTAGTTTAGCACCGATAACAACGGATGTACACTATTAAGTCTGGACTTAGGAATCAGCTGTAAGCAGTAACACTTTACATCCTGATAAGCTCTCATATGAGTGCAACCTGTGTGAAACCATCACTTTAGCATTGTTCACTATTGGTAGTGACTAGGATAACAGAGTAGTACTATAGACTTAACCAGTCTACTTTTATCTGTGTCATACACATCACACTACACAACACGATTTTAACGAAGTTATTTAATAAACCTTTTTTATTTTATGTATATATCAATTCACCCCTGACCAAATTATATTATAAAGGTTTGCTGTGCGCCTCTTAGAAGGGATCTTTGGTGCCTCCTTTAGGCACATCTCTTTATCTATATAAATATTTAAAAATAAACATTCGCAAAATAAAATCGCAGGCTTAGATTGTCTCTTTAAAGGTCAAAACAGCAGCTTATAGCATAAGCTACCAAGATCTGATATCATGACCAAAATTATTCCATTTGTAATTCTGTTCTTTTAAAGAGTTTTAAACAAGTTTATATGACTATTCAGTATTGCACAATAAAGGAAGCAGCTTCATTCTCTTTTATTGAAGCAATTCAACAGTTTATTCAGGGATGTGTGGCCAAGACCTCAAGCTGGTAGGACGTGTGGAGGTGCAGCTCCGTCCTAGAAGAATAGAGAATAAAGCTGGGCTCCTCCTGAAGGTCATGAAGCCCGCTGCACATAATAACCGCTATACAGCAGGGATAGAAACGCCAAACACAGATACAGGACGTGTGCCAGAACGCAAGTACCACAGTGCACCCTAAACACACATTTTCTTGGACTCTGCATAACCCAAAAATCCCAGAGACAGTCAAAGGCCCAAGTTAATTGAGTGACCTAACCCACCCCATTGTTTCCTCATCCTAACCGGGATCCACCCACACTCACACAGTCAACCAAAGTCAGAAAACAGAAGGGAACGTTATCCGACACGATTGAGCTCTCAAAAAGATAATAGGTCTGAGAGGCCATCCATGGAGAAATCTCCTATGATATACTTTAAATATAGGAATGGCTAGCGGCCTAAAAGTAATTATCTAAAACGTTAAAGGCGTAAACTCGCCCATGAAAAGGAGGCTGATGTTTAGGGACTTTAAAGCTAAACTAGGCTATATATATATATATATATATATATATATATATATATATAGCATATAGATGAGAACAATAGGCACTCCGTCAGATAAATCAAGATGATGGGTGCAAATCCTGTAGAAAATAACTTAGGCAATACGATACCGTGTGTGAGACGAATATCAAAAGGCAGCACTCCAATGGATGGTCAAAAAAGCTTTGTATTGTTAAGACATCATAACCAACGTTTTCGGTCCTACATGCGAGACCTTTCTCAAGGTGATGTGAATACAGCGTGCAACAGAACTCATATAAATACCCTAAAAACACATAACAAACAGGTGCAATCAATAAAATAATACCTTATATGATAATGCAGCATGATTGGGATTTCTTCCCAAATGAATGGAACCCCCAGCGTTGTCTGGAACGCAGTGGTGCGCCCGTGTAGTGAAACGCACCTACTGCGCATGCGCAGGTCAGAGGTGAAAGACAAGAAGTCAAATAGTCACTTGATGCGTGTCAGATACCAGAGGGGGCGCCTGCAGGCGATGAAACGCATGCCGTTCTAAAACGGCGCTGTGTGCGAATGCGCGAGCAGTAGCAGTGCGAAAATAAATAAATAATAAGCGCGTCTGCAGGGAAGTAATATGCCCTCGATCTGTGTGACAATGTGCATGCGCAATAGACCAAACTTGCGCTATAGCCTCAAAACGGTAGTGGGATATGCAGCACAATGCAGAAAATAATAAAAGCTAAGCGAAGATAAATTAATGTGGCTGATTGTAACAGCATGTTGAAAACAGATTTACTCACTGTTGGATGTAATCATATGACTAATAGAACCAACATAGTAGAGATATGTGCTTGCTGCTGATAATAAGCATATCCAGGACTGGGTATAAAGGCTGGGAACCATAAAATAAAAGCATATACCAAAAAGGCATATCAAAAAAATGGTGGAATAAACACCCACATAAAAAGTGCAAGATAGTGAACATGTATGATGAAGTGGAATGGCACTAGTATATTAACATGATACACTGATAGAATAGCTAATATAGTAGAATACTATAGCAACATGGATGCAAATAGACCCAGAAGAATGGTTGTGTTAGCATACCAATTGTTAATTAATGATCTTAATGATCAATTGAGGTAAAATAGGTTGAACGACTATTGAGATCATAGTCATCATAGCATAGGCACCGTGTTAGTGAAACTAGCCAAATAATGCTAAGTATGTTAGACACCACATAAATCACAATTAACCATAATCCACTTGTAGGTGAGGGTCTTAATCAATGGAGATATGTACTTAATTGGACCAAATGTAGAGGTCAGTAAATCCAGAAACTGCAGGGTACTGGAACGTCACGTTAACCCCTGCTGGCACAAAATACCTAGAATGCAGAGAAAGCAAAAGGCTGCAGATATCAAGCAATTAAATGTTAGTAATCCTATATTGGAGAGAGGAAACACATGGTACACACGAGAGTGGGTACATGAGAAATAAACAGCAAATATACAGGTTATATTTGTGTTTGATTGTCCCAAGCTTGAAGACGATGTCCAAATCCATACGCCAAGGAGACTCGAATCCTGGGGACGATAAGTTACCTGAAGTGGATGAGTCAACGTATGGACCCAACCTGGGGACAGCTTCATATATTCCACAATACCAGTCCTGTGTGATGAGAATCATATAGTAAACAGGAATGTGGATGATGATAGTGAACTGCATCTTTATCCAGAATGTAGGACTTCAATCCTGGGGACGAGAAGTCACCTGGTGTGGATGAGTCCATGCTTAAGCCGTTTGATAAGAGAAAGCAACTTAATGAGAAATTTTCGTTAAGCCCACGTGGACTTAATGTATCCAGGTTAAAGATGGTTTTTGCTTCCAGTTGTAGAAGAGCTCTATTGCGGTCTCCTCCCCGGGGGACTGTTTTGACCTGTGCAATAGGCATACACCGGAGGGTGGCAAGGCTATGTTGTTTCTCCTTAAAATGTCGTGCCACTGGTTGCTGGCTTAAATCCTCCTTATTGTCTTTATCCGCCAAAGCTTTCCTGATAGCTGAACAGTGTAGGCTAAGTCGCTCTTTCAGCATCCGTATGGTCTTGCCTAGATGACGAACTTAGAATCACAGTTCAGAAATTCTTTAATTTTGATACGATGACCCTGGTGGGGATGTGGGTAAGATTTGCCAAGCACCATGTATTGGCAATTAACGCATCCTCTGCATTTGTAGACCCCCTCTGGTCTATTCAGTCAGGACAGTTTTTTTATTGAATTTGAACTGCTATTCGCCTGTGTCAGAAAATCGCCAAGATTACGGCCCCTCCGATAGCAGAAACATGGTGGATCTTTGAAAAATTGTCCAACTTGTCTGTCCTTGGCTAAAATGTGGGTATGTTGTAAAATGCTGCGTTTGATGAAGCTGGATGCTGTGGTAAAGGTGCTCTTGATATTAAAACGGTTATCGTATGCCTTTTTCTGTTGAGGTGTTAGTAGGGTGTGTCTTTGTATGCCCTGGGCCTCTTCAAGTGCTAAAGAGACTTCCGTCTGATTGTATCCTCGTTCCAAGAATGAGTTTTTCATTTCCTCTAATGCCACCTCTAATCTTGAAGGATCACTGGTAATTCTAATGACCCTTAAGAATTGTGAGAATGGCAAGGCCTTCTTCATGGGTCCAGGATGGTGGCTGGATGCCAGTAACAGGGTATTCTTGTCTGTGCTTTTTCTATACAGCCTTGTAGCAAGATGTCCATTATCCTTGTAGACAATAGTGTCCAGAAAAGGCACCTCTATCATGTTGAAGCTTAATGTGAAGCGTATAGTAGATGGTAGATTATTCAATGTATCGACAAATGTAAGTAACTGTGGCTCAGACCCTGACCAAACCAAAAACAGGTCATCAATATAGCGAAACAGTTTCACAATATGTTTACTGTGTAAAGGATTGTTCAAAAAATGTTTATGTTCATATGAGTCCATAAAAAGGTTAGCATATGATGGGGCCATATTGGACCCCATCGCGGTGCCCATCAACTGCAAATAAAAATTCTGCTCAAATTTGAAATAATTTTTATGCAGGATCACATCTATAAGCAGCAGCAAAAAGTCTGGGGGAGGACCAGTAGGGGTTTCAAAATTTAAAAGATGTTCTCTGCTGGCTTCAATACCATCCTCGTGGTTAATATTGGAATATAGACTAGCAACATTCATGGTTGCTAGAATGTACTCATCTGTGATATCAGTAAGATTGTTTAATTGAATGATAAAGTCAGTGGTGTCCTTAATGTAAGTTTGCATCTTGGAAACCATGGGCTCCATAAAGAAGTCCACATATTCGGAAAGTGGATGGGTTAAAGAGCCACGAGCAGAAATTATTGGCCTCCCAGGTGGTGCTGTAATAGATTTGTGAATTTTGGTTGGATATATATAACCGGGAGAATGGAACTAGTTTGTTTAAGAAATTTGCTGGTCTCTTCTGTAATCCATCTATTGGTTAACCCAAGGTCTATGATGGCGTCAATCTCCCTTTTGTAGCTAGATGTGGGGTTTGTGGTCAGTAATTTATATTGTGTATTAACCTTTAATTGGTTCTCTATCTCTTCCTTGTAGTACGTGTAAGGCATGACTACGACACCACCCCCTTTTTCAGCTGATCTGATAATAATTTCAGTATTAGAACTGAGGAATTTTATGGCTAGACGTTCCTCCCTAGATAGGTTGGAATAACTAGTTTTGTAGTTTTTTAGTTTCTCTCTTGTATCCAGCCCCACCAGATGCATAAATGCGTGGATACTGTGGTTGTGTGTTTGGGGATCAAATGTACTTTGAGGTTTAAATTTACAAGTTTGATCGGTCAAATCGCTATTTGTGGTAGTAGCTGTAGTTCTACTGAAATAGTCTTTGAGTTTTAATTGTCTATTAAGACGCTATAAGTAAATTTCCCATTCAAAAGGATCCTGTTTAAATGTGGGAACAAGAGACAGGCCCTTGCTGAGAAGACTGAGTTCAGCAGGTTTCAGTTTGTATTTGGACATATTAAAAACCACACCGTCTATGTCACGGTAGCTTATGACAAGATATAATGAACACCAAATATCTGGGTTGAACTGAACGAGGCTTAGATATAATAAAATATAATTTATTCCTTAAATAAGGTGAACACAGCAATATAGTACAATTAACAGGCAAGAAGATAACACTTACTTAGGTTTGGGGAATGGAGAAGTATCCAATAGCAATTCTCCAGCAGTCCAGTGACATTCAAGATGGAATCAGAAGCACAACTCCAGCAATCCAGTGACATTCAAGATGGTATCAGGAGCACAACTAAAAACTGTAGGGTTGACACAGTTTATATACCTGTGCAACCCTATTCTTAACATTGAACACAGCCTATTGGTAAACAATTATCTGTATCCACTCTCTAATGTGGAGACACAGACTAACCCATGCCCTCAGGTAACAATTAGACTGGCAGAGTTTGTTGATTGACTAATACTTAATCCCTAGACATTGGGTAACAATCAAGTCAGTTACTTTTTGATCACCGTGCTTAGGCTACTCAGCCGTCTGCCCTTCATGACTTATTAGCCTAGCAAATGGCGTCTGCATTTTCAGAACAGATCCAAAATAAAATACATATACACTTTAATATCTACACATATTAATAAGTTCCATTCTGGTGGGCTCAGTGGGTCGACCTTTGCCAGTTTTTAATGCCTACAGTGACTCCACATATTGGCCAAATATGAACTCTCTGCGACCTCCAGAACTGGAGATACAGAAATGCACTTTAAAACATTAAAATACATGCTTATAATGAAACAGGGGAACATACATTTTCAAGGTACAACAAGGTGCAAACCTCATCCCTGGACCGCAGTCCAGTTAACCCCTTGTCTCTCTGGTGAGGTCAGGGGATGGCCATATGGGGTGCAACCCCTTTAATCCCGGGCCACCCCCTTTCTCCCTCTACACCTCCCTTTCTTAATGGGTGACTTGTGGCCCACTGGCCCTAACGGGGAGTGGGGCACTGCTGGCACCCTTAACGAACTCAGTCTCAGAGGGATAGTCCTGATGTGAAAGTCCATCAGCATTGCTGTTTTCACTACCCTTTTTGTGCTGAATCGTAAACTCAAACTCTTGCAAGGCCAAGCTCCACCTTAGCAACTTGGCATTCTCCCCTGGTGCCCTCTGCAGCCAACTCAGGGGGTTGTGGTCTGTGAGGACCGTGAAAGCCCTTCCATACACATAGGGATGGAGTTTTTTGAGTGCCCACACAATGGCCAAGCACTCTTTCTCAATGGTGGCATAGGCCACCTCTCTGGGAAGTAGTTTTCGGCTGAGGTACACCACAGGGTGCTCTCTACCGTCATCCCCCACTTGGCTCAACACAGCCCAATGCCATAGTCCGAGGCATCAGTCTGTATGAGGAAATGTTTGGTATAGTCTGGGGCAGCCAGTATGGGGGCCCCAGCAAGCGCAGTTTTCAGTGCCTGGAAACAGTTTCACAGGCAGGAGTCCAGGTGATAAGCACAGGCAGTTGCTTCTTAGTCAAATCAGTCAAGGGTTTGGCCACGGCGCTGTACTGTGGGACAAACTTCCTATAGTACCCTGCGGTGCCCAAAAATGCCATGACCTGTTTCTTGGTCTTTGGAACAGGCCACTGAACTATGGCTTCTACCTTGGCTTGCTCTGGTTTGAGGTGTCCTCCACCCACCCTGTGCCCTAAGTACAGGACCTCTGCCATCCCTACCATACACTTAGTGGGTTTCAAGGTAAGCCCAGCCTCCCTGATCCTTTCCAGCACCGCAGCTACATGTTCTAAGTGGGAGTCCCAGGAATTACTAAAGACAGCAATGTCATCTAATTAAGCCCTGGCGTATCTCTGCATCCCTTCCAGTAACCTATTGACTAGGCGTTGGAAGGTAGCCGGGGCATTCTTCATCCCAAATGGCATCACCAAAAACTCATAGAGGCCACTTGGAGTGATGAATGCTGACTTCTCCCTAGCCTCCAGGGTCAGGGGGATTTGCCAATAGCCTTTGCTCAAATCCATAGTGGTAAGATACCTTGCCCCGCGAGTTCATATAGTAACTCATCCATGCGGGGCATGGGATAGGCATCTGACACCGCCCCAGCGTTGAGCAAGAGGTAGTCCACACAAAACCGGGTGGTCTTGTACTTCTTAGGGACTAGAACTACCGGGCTTGCCCAAGGACTCTGGGGCGGAGTAATAACCCCTAGGGTCAGCATCTCCTCTATCTCCCTCTCCATACTGGTCTTGACCTCTGCTGACACTCTATAAGCGTGCTTATGCAGAGGCCGCAGGTCCCCTGTGAGCACTGGGTGTTTTGTGAGATGTGTGGTCCCTGGCATGTCAGTGAAGAGGGCCCCATACTTAGCTAGCATTTCCCTGGCTTCTCCCTTCTGCCTAGCACTCAACTGTGCCCCTATCTCCACCTGCTCCACAGTGTTTCCCTGCCTGCTAGAAATCATAAGGGGTCCTACAAGATCCATCGCTACTTTCTGGAAGGGTTCCCCTATTATCGGTAGGGGTTTCAGGGGTGCCTTCACACGGTCGCCCGCCTTACCCACTCGCTGGCAGGCATCACAAGAGCGGCAGAAAGTGCCCACATCTCGAGATGCCCCCGGCCAGTAGTAACGCTGTAATAACCGGGCTCGCGTTCTGTTGACCCCCTGATATCCCGCTAACGGAATAGAGTGAGCTACCCGTAACAGTTGCTGTCGGTACCCCTGGGGCACTACTAGCTGTCGCTTACCGGTCAATCCCTTCTCTATCCCTGGGTTCCCTTCTTCTCTATACAGGAGTCCCTTATACCATAGGCAGTGCCCAGTGCCTTCCCCTGCCTGAGATTCGGACGCCCGAAGTCTCACGCCGGCCAGGGTAGGGTCTGTCTTCACTGCGTCCCTAAACTGGGCTCCTAATTCTGGCCACCCCCCAGTCATGTCATTGTCCGGGGAATGGGAAAGGGTGAGGGGGAACAGTAAGTCAGTCTGTGGTTGCAACTGATCCTGGCTTACCTCCCCGGGCTCCTCTGCGCCCTCCGCTAACGTTGGTCCCAAAGGCTGGGGGACTGGCGCTGCCGCCATTGCCGCTGTCTGGCTCCGGGTAACCGCCGCCACTGCAGCGGGCTTGGGCACTCGGTCATAGGTGCAGGTCATCGGTCCCAGATCATTGCCAAGAAGAACATCGGCATCCAAACCGGGCAAAACCCCCACCTCCCGCACACCCTGGCCCTCCCCCAATCCAAAAAGATTCTGGCCACTTGCAAGAAACGTGGCTCTCCGTCGGCCACAGTGATCTGTATCCCAGGGCCTGGGATCAATTCCTCTGGCCGGACCATATCAGGTCGGACATGGGTCACTGCAGCTCCTGAATCCAGCAAGCCGACTGCTTGCCGGTCACCGACTGTGACCGGGGTGAGATGTCTGCTCCGACCGTCCGTCTGCTGCAGGTCCGCGCTGAGATGTCCTCCGCTCCTTGCTGTAGGCACCGATGAAACCGGGACAGGCGTTGCATGGGACATCTCGCGGGGAGTTGTCTCCAGGACTGGTCCGGAGTCTGTGGTGGAAGCCACCCGCACGCTGGCTACCGGCTTCGCAGCTGGGGTGCGTGCCCCTGATGGGGTCCGCGGGAACGCAGGGGTTCCGGGCAATCTGGTCTGATGTGACCAGGGCGGTTGCAGTTGTAGCACCGGCGCTCGTGCCGGAGCTCCCCCGCCTTCGGTGGACTGCTGCCCGCAGGCAGCCTCTGAGTCCATTGGGGGGTATTGGCAGACTTTCTGACCGGTGCCGCCGCCTTGGCTACTGGTTTGGCGGTCATCAGGGCTCGGCTGGCCACATAGTCGTCTGCAAGCCTCGCCGCCTCCTGGTAAGTTTCGGGCTTCTTGTCGTACACCCAAGCCCTCACCGCCGGCGGGCACTGCTGCATGAGCTGGTCCAGCAGGCGTTGGTAAGTCCGTGCCTCATAGCCCTCCACCCAGCGTATCCCGTACAAAGCCATGCGGGTCACGTAGGTAATATAGGACTCCTGGGGCTGCCTCTCTTCCTGCCGGAATTTACCCCGGTAGGCTTCAGGGGTAAAACCATACTGAAACAATAACAGTTCTTTCAGGTGTTCGTAGTCATCAGCATACTCATCTGGAAGCGCCATCATTGTCTGCTTAGCCAATCCGGACAGTAAGGGGTTCAAACGTGCAACCCTATGCTGGGGAAGCACTTTTTACCGCCGACACTGTGTCTCAAAGTTCTTTAAAAAACTGTCGATCTGATCAGTACCTTCCACGAACTTGGTGAGACTGTGCTGGTCCAGCTTGAGTTCATCTGTGTTGGGTTGGACAGGGGGGCAATAAGCGGGTCTGTTCACTGCCATAGTGATAAACTGCAGCCGCTCCTCCGGTGTTCCTCTGTCTCCCCATGCAGTAATTAGTGCCAGCATTTCAGGGGTGAACGGACTGGTAGCCGCAGCAACCAGTACCCCTCCTGTTGCACTGCTCCCGGGAGGTGCACTCGTTCCCTCCCCGAGATTCCGCCGCCCCAGCACTGGGTTCCTTCCCTGACCTCCGGGTGGCTGTAAAAGGGCAAGCTGAGCCGTATCCTGAGGCTCTGCAAGCCAGGCTTCATAGTCACCGATTGCGTCAAACATGTCTGCGACCTCCTGGTTCTCATAGGGCAGTCCATATTCACGGCACTTGTCCTTCAGCTGAGCTCGGGTCCACATGTTGGATGAGCCTTCAGCCTCGCTCATGGTTCAATCGCAGCAGTGAGGTGGTGTTACAACTTGTGTTAACTGTTGCACTACTGTGTGTTCAATATCTTTAGTCCCAGGAACTTGCAATTACCATCAAGTTCCTACTATGTTACAGTATCCCGCAGTATACTGTAACACAGGTCCAGTTCAATCCCACCGCTTGCCACCAGTTAATTATAGAGCTTGTCACGGTAGCTTATGACAAGATATAATGAGAACACCAAATATCTGGGTTGAACTGAACGAGGCTAAAATATAATAAAATATAATTTATTCCTTAAATAAGGTGAACACAGCAATATAGTACAATTAACAGGCAAGAAGATAACACTTACTTAGGGTTGGGGAATGGAGAAGTATCCAATAGCAATTCTCCAGCAGTCCAGTGACATTCAAGATGGAATCAGAAGCACAACTCCAGCAATCCAGTGACATTCAAGATGGTATCAGGAGCACAACTAAAATCTGTAGGGTTGACACAGTTTATATACCTGTGCAACCCTATTCTTAACATTGAACACAGCCTATTGGTGAACAATTATCTGTATCCACTCTCTAATGTGGAGACACAGACTAACAGACTAACCCATGCCCTCAGGTAACAATTAGACTGGCAGAGTTTGTTGATTGACTAATACTTAATCCCTAGACATTGGGTAACAATCAAGGCAGTTACTTTTTGATCACCGTGCTTAGGCTACTCAGCCGTCTGCCCTTCATGACTTATTAGCCTAGCAAATGGCATCTGCATTTTCAGAACAGATCCAAAATAAAATACATATACTGTACACTTTAATATCTACACATATTAATAAGTTCCATTCTGGTGGGCTCAGTGGGTCGACCTTTGCCAGTTTTTAATGCCTACAGTGACTCCACATATTGGCCAAATATGAACTCTCTGCGACCTCCAGAACTGGAGATACAGAAATGCACTTTAAAACATTAAAATACATGCTTATAATGAAACATGGGAACAGGGGAACATACATTTTCAAGGTACAACAAGGTGCAAACCTCATCCCTCGACCGCAGTCCAGTTAACCCCTATTCTCTCTGGTGAGGTCAGGGGATGGCCATACGGGGTGCAACCCCTTTAATCCCGGGCCACCCCTGTTCTCCCTCTAAAGTCTATATTTTGGGTTTGTTTGAACCTCTGGATGTTGTCTGTCTGAGTGGGTATCTTGTGCCTGTGTCCACCCCTCCTGGTTTTGTGCCTGATGTGCCTGGCTTGGGGATAGAGGGGTGGGTTTCCTTGTCCTAAAAAAGAGGCAAATCCTGCTGCTGTTGTATCTTGACTATCAGATTGATCGGTATCACTAGTGTTGCATGTACCAGTATGTGTTTCCTCTCTCCAATACAGGATTACTAACATTTAATTGCTTGATATCTGCAGCCTTTTGCTTTCTCTGCATTCTAGGTATTTTGTGCCAGCAGGGGTTAACGTGATGTTTCAGTACCCTGCAGTTTCTGGATTTACAGACCTCTACATTTGGTCCAATTAAGTACATATCTCCATTGATTAAGACCCTCACCTACAAGTGGATTATGGTTAATTGTGATTTATGTGGTGTCTAACATACTTAGCATTATTTGGCTAGTTTCACTAACACGGTGCCTATGCTATGATGACTATGATCTCAATAGTCGTTCAACCTATTTTACCTCAATTGATCATTAAGATCATTAATTAACAATTGGTATGCCAACACAACCATTCTTCTGGGTCTATTTGTATCCATGTTGCTATAGTATTCTACTATATTAGCTATTCTATCAGTGTATCATGTTAATATACTAGTGCCATTCCACTTCATCATACATGTTCACTATCTTGCACTTTTTATGTGGGTGTTTATTCCACCATTTTTTTGATATGCCTTTTTGGTATATGCTTTTTATTTTATGGTTCCCAGCCTTTATACCCAGTCCTGGATATGCTTATTATCAGCAGCAAGCACATATCTCTACTATGTTGGTTCTATTAGTCATATGATTACATCCAACAGTGATTTCATCTGTTTTTCAACATGCTGTTACAATCAGCCACATTAATTTATCTTCGCTTAGCTTTTCTTATTTTCTGCTTTGTGCTGCATATCCCACTACCGTTTTGAGGCTATAGCGCAAGTTTGGTCTATTGCGCATGCGCATTGTCACACAGATCAAGGGCATATTACTTCCCTGCAGACGCGCTGATTATTTATTTATTTTCGCACTGCTACTGCTCGCGCATGTGCACACAGCGCCGTTTTAGAACGGCATGCGTTTCATCGCCTGCAGGCGCCCCCTCTGGTATCTGACACGCATCAAGTGACTATTTGACTTCTTGCCTTTCACCTCTGACCTGCGCATGCGCAGTAGGTGTTTCACTACACGGGCACACCACTGCGTTCCAGACAACGCTGGGGGTTCCATTCATTTGGGAAGAAATCCCAATCATGCTGCATTATCATATAAGGTATTATTTTATTGATTGCACCTGTTTGTTATGTGTTTTTAGGGTATTTATATGTGTTCTGTTGCACTCTGTATTCACATCACCTTGAGAAAGGTCCCGCATGTAGGACCGAAACGTTGGTTATGATGTCTTAACAATACAAAGCTTTTTTGACCATCCATTGGATTGCTGCCTCTTGATATTCGTCTCAAACGCGGTATCGTATTGCATATATATATATATATATATATATATATATATATATATATATATATATACACAGTGTTCGACAAACCTATACATTTGCTCGCCCCGGGCGAGTGGATTTAACCCCCGGGCGAGTAAATATTGGCCCAAGCAGCACACGTTTGGTACTAGGTGGCGAGTAGATTTTTTTGTGTGGCGAGTAGATTTTTTGGTGATTTGTCAACCACTGTATATATATAATTATTTTTTTCAGGATACACACCTGAACAGAGAAAATGTAACTAGGCAAAGAGACAAAATGTCAGGAAATAGCCCTGACATATTTTCCTAGTTCGTCCTCTCCCAGTTCCTTTCTCTGTCCACTGAGTGTGCTGCTGTTTTCTGTCTGCTCTGGTGTTCCTGGTGTCTGTCTGTCTCCTCTTGTTGCTCCTGTCCTCTGTCCTTATAGTTTACTGTTTCCTGTTCCTCCCTTGCCTTTGTTCTGTGTCCAGACTCCTTATGCTCATGCTTCTGTTCCTGTTCCATGTGGAGTCCTGTACTTATTAAAGGCCCTTGCTAGTTATTTTGCTTGTCCCCGTTTGTTTCCTGATCCCTGGTCTCAGTTTCTGCTACCCTGCCGTGCTCCTGCCTTCCTGTTGCCGACCCCTGCCAGGACCCAGACGATCCTGCTTGCTGCCTGCCTCTGACCTCCATCTGTGACCCCAACAATCCTTGCCTGCTCCCCGCTGTTCCATCCACCGAGGTCCTACCTGCTCCAGGAGTCTCCCCCGTGACAGAAAACAAAGACCATCTCTGGGCCTTGCAGGAACAGATTCTCTGTCTTCCTGCTTCAGCAGACCCCATCCGCTTGTATTGGGGGAAGATAAGTACTTTTAGTTTTGGCTTTTGGAAACCCTGTTTGGGATCTTGAAGGGTTTTTTTTTGCTGCAAAGTGTTCTGCAGGATTTGTTGTGCATCTTGCTGAGAAGAATTCCCTTATATAAAAACAAAACAAAAAAAAGCCTTGCATTTTTCTGCAGTACCTGGTGTCACCATTTTAGACTCTCAGACTTTCATTCCCTGGACAAGGCTTGTCTGCATTTTTGGGAGGGGCACTGCAGATTTTCAGACTTGCATTTCTAAAACCAAGTAAAAAAACTACGTGACCGCAGGGGGTCACTCAAGCCCCTAATAACTGCACTCTTGATATATCAAGGAAATGATAAATGGAAGCTAATAGACAGTAATGCACTTCAAAGCACCCCACGTAGCGTGAAAGCCACGAGGAACGCCATCCCACGGATCTCCACGGACATCTGAGCTGCACTTTGAACTGGTCAGTGGCATTACGATCTATTAGCTGACGTTGAGGCTTTCAGCAGTTTTTGACTAGATACAAATGCTTTACTCTTGGTGTGCATCAGCTTAGGTAGTTATATATTAGGATCCTTTACATTTTGCCTGTGTAGAACAGTGTGTATATTCATTATCTCCTTGTGGGGCTGGACTTAATTCAACTGCATTGACTGTCACCTGGATTTAACCCTATTTCACCTGGATTCTTTTCTTTAGTGTATTACTGTTTTTAGGGAGTTTTTGTTACACAGGGTATTAAGGGAAATACAATTGGACACTTACTGCCCTTTGGGAATGGCCTGATGAAGGGTCCCAACCCCCAAAACGTTGCCCCCCTTCCCCTGCATTATCTTTATTTGCACCCCCTTCCCCTCTCACCCTTCCTTCCCCTTTGTGGTTTTTCCTCCCCTTTTTCCCCCTGTTTTCTCCCTTTGTCCCTTACATATATTTATTCTATATTGTTCCATACCCCTTGGTGGTATGTGTTCTATTTTTCATTAAACTGTTTTGGCTTATATCCATTTTCCTTTGTCTTTTATGAGTGCTGGGAACATTTTTTTGTATCTATTGTTGTGGAGGAAATAGGGTTCCTCCTTGTGTGCTGTCTATTTTTGTCTTAGTGTACTTATTTGATAAATATTTCAGATAGTTTGAGAGCGTTGGGTAGGCCCTTAAGGTTAATGAAATGGGCCTGTTTGGAAAACCGGTCAACCACCAATGGAGTTCCTTCCTTTGGATACGGGTAGTTCAACGATGGAAAGATGAGACCATGGGCGGTCGGGAATCCGGAGAGGCTGCAGCAACCCTGATGGCCTGATACGGGGAGTCAGGTTTTGGGCTCAAGTAGAACATGCAGTGACAAATTCCTTAATGTCCTTACGCATCCTTGGCCACCAAAAGGTCAGTTCCAGAAGATCGACAGTGCTCCTTGTACATGGATGACCGGAGCTTTTAGATGAATTACCCCATTCCAATACCTTTCGACGATGGGCTGGTGCAGTGAAGAGACGTCCCTCTGGAACTTCGAGACCCTCCGGAATATCAGACTGACCTCTCGTGATGTCCTCCATAAAATCAAATGTGTTAGCAGAGATGATACATGATGGGGGAAGTATGGTTTCCTGTCAGTCCTCAGCCTTGTCTTCTACTAGAAATTGATGGGAGAGGGCACCTGCCTTTACTTTTTTAGAACTTGGTAGATAAGAAATAATTAAATTGAAGCTAGAGAAGAAAAAGGGCCTCCGATGTAGAGCAGATTCTTATGATCTGTCAGAATAGTAACCATATTTTCAGTGCCTTCGAGTAAGTGCCTCCATTCCTCCAAGGCCATTTTGATGGGCAACAGTTCACGATTGCCCATGTCGTAATTCTGTTCGGCAGGCGAGATTTTTTTTTAAAAGAACGCACATAGGTGCAGTTTGGCTTGTGGAGTCTACCTTTGGGACAGGATTGCCCCGGCCCCAACATCTGAAGCATCCACTTCGAGCTTGAAGGGTAGTCTTGGATCATGATGCACAAGCATGGGGGCTGATACAAAGGTGGCTTTTAGCTTCTCGAATGCTTGAAGGGCTGCAGGAGGCCACAGCGCCCGGTCAGCTCCTTTCTGTGTCAACGCCGTAATGGGAGCTACTACGGATAAAAAGTTCTTTATGAACCTAAGGTAGTAATTTGTGAAGCCTAAAAACCACTGTACGGCGTTCAGGGTCTTAGGACGAGGCCAATCCAAAACTGCTTTCACTTTGGCTGGGTCCATGGCAAGGCCAATATCTGAGATGATGTAGAACAGAAAGGACATCGTGGTCTGATGGCAGTGACACATTTCCAATTTTGCGAACAAGTGATTCTCCCATAGTCATTGGAGTACCTGCTTGACCTGACCCGGATGTTCGCGTGCGGACTTGGAGAAGATTAGAATATCATCTAGATAGACAATGACGTATTGGTCCAGGAGATCCCTGAAAACCTCGTTGACAAAGTCCTGGAATACCGCAGGAGTTTTACAAAGACCGGAAGGCATGACTAGGTATTCGTAATGTTTGTCCCGGGTGTTAAACACTGTTTTCCACTCATCCCCCTGTCGGATTCTTATAAGATTGTAGGCTCCTCATAAGTCCAGTTTAGTAAAAATGGTGGAACCCTGTAGTCTGTCAAAGAGTTCGGTGATGAGAGGTAAGGGGTAGCAGTTCTTGATTGTGATTTTATGAAGTCCCCGATAATCAATACATGGTCTGATGGATCCATCCTTTTTCTTTACAACGAAGAACCCCGCATCTGCAGGATACGAGGACTTCCGGATGAAGCCACTTTGCAGGTCCTCTTGGATGTAGTCGTTCATGGCCTTGGTCTCTCTAGGTGACAGTGGGTAAGAACAACTTGGCGGAAGCACGGAACCGGGTAAAAGGTTGATGGGGCAGTCGAAAGACCGGTGCGGTGGCAGCTCCTCGGATTGAGCCTTGTTGAACACGTCCTGAAATTCTGAGTACATTTTTGGCACATGATAAGTTACCTGTTCAGCTACTGAAACCCTGCATAGGCCTTTGGATAGCACAGAGCAGTTCTGTAAGCAGTAAGAACTCTATTGAAAAGGCTGCTCTTCTGTCCAGTCGATCCGAGGGTTATGCAGTTGAGCCATGGGAGTCCCAGCCTGATGTCGACAGTACGGGAATGAATGACATCAAAACGGATCCTTTCGATATGAACTTTTCCTGTCTGCAATTGAAAAGGGATAGTTTGAAGAAAGATGATGGTGGGTTGTAAGGGTCGACCGTCAATAGCCTCTAGCCCTACCGGGTAACTTTTACGCTCCAAAGGAATTTTATTTTTCTCCGTGAACCCCTGGTCCATGACATTCCCACCTGACCCAGAGTCCAGAGTGGCCCGAGTGGTGGCCCTGAAGGTGTCACCAGTTAGGGTGATGGGTATCAAAAGCCTGGTTGGCATCGTGGGAGGAGAAGTAGATAATGTTCCCAGTGTGATCCTCCCAGCTCTCGCTGAGGACTTGGCGTTTTCTGACTTCTGGTGGCAAGCAATTACCTGGAATCCAACATTGCCGCAATAAAGGCAGAGTCCAGCATTACCGAGCTGCATGGGTTCTTCCAGATCCGGTAGAAGGAGGTTAATAACCTCTGTGTAGTGGCTGCGGGGAGACTGCATATCTTGCTTGTCGATTTTTCTCGGCCCTTCTTTCCTCTAATCTCAGGTCCACTCGGATGCATAGGCCGATAAGCTCCTCCAGTTCCGTGGGACGTTCCTATGCAGCAAGTTCGTCCTTAAGGTTCTCAGACAGACTTTGCCAGATTGCTGCCACCAATGCCTCATCGTTCCAGCCGGTCTCAGCGGCTATGGTCCGAAATTCGTCTGCGTACCGGGCCATGGGACGCCTGCCTTGGGAAATATGAAAGAGAGATGAGGCAGTGGTTACCTTGCATCCGGGTATGTCGAATATTCTCAGGAACTCTTTGGTGAAGCGGCCTATATCACATGTGAGGTCCGGCCTTTGTTCCCAGATGGGTGAAGCCTACGCCAAGGCGTCATCAACTAGCGGGATCATAATATAGGCCACCTCAGATTGCTGGGATAGAAAACGTGATGGCATCAATTCAAACTGAATTGAACACTGGTTAAGAAACCTGCGACAACCAAGAGGTTCGCCGCCATAGCGGTTGGGTGTAGGGAGTCTGGGTTTGGAGGCTCCGTTCATGGGAACAGTTGTGGGAGCAGACACCGCTGAGGGGACAGAGTCCACAGGAGCATTTTTAGCCTGGTCTGTCATAGCTTGTACTGTAAGTAGAACTAGCTCCATAATCCGACTATTCTGGTAAAGCTGTTTCTCTATTTGGTTAAACATGTCAGAACTCAACCCACCTCAGCGGGGCAGTTTGTTGGGCTGATCATACTGTAACGAGTGCGCACCACAAACCGGACGTGACCGCGAGGCTGAGGTGGCTATAGTGATATACACCGACCTACAACCTCGTAACCGCGTCCGGAGTGCAGAGTTGAAGGTCGTGTAGCTAGGTCAGAATGGGCGTGACCGAGGTCCAATCCTCACACATACAAGCATATATGGTGGTCCTGTCCCAAGATCATCCTTTTCTTGGGAAGGTTCATAAAATTAATTAAAGGAGTATTGGGAATAGAATTGCCGTGTGACATAAAAACTGTGCTAATTTTGAAATCAGTTGAGGACATGGAGAGGAATATGGACCTCTTGGTAACACAAATCCTGACAACAGCTAAGGCAGTGGTTGCAAACACTGGAAACAGAATGATCCCACCACCCAGTATAGCAGAAAAGCACAAACTGAACCATATAATGACCGTGGAGAGACTCACTAGCCGAATACACAAGAGGTACAACAGATTTTTGACAATATGGGATCCTAGGGAGACACACTGTATATGGGGCAAAACCCAAACCCAAACTGAACCCTGACAGGAGCCCTGATTATCATCCACACGGGCTGAAACGACGCTAATATATGTATGTATATTTGACTTTACGCTCCCTGCGTGGAGACCAATTGGATGTAATCGCCCCCTCCTCTCTTTCTGTTTTCTGTACCCCCGCTCCATGTTTATGATTTGTATAAACAATAAAATACAAGTTAAAAAAAAAAGTCTGTTCAGAAGCTGGAACTTATTCAGAGGACACAGGATTGGCTTAAATGTATTCGGTGATTTCACTAGGGTGCAAGAAGCCATTTTTTGTATTTCTCTAGGGTGCAAGAAAAATTGTTTTTATGGTCGTCAGGAAAAACATTCCCTTCCTGTTTAAAGGAGGAGTCTGTGCTGATTTAATGCATATTATTCTTTGCTTTGTTCAGGAGATACAGTATAAGCTTTTGAAATATTAAGTGTTTTGGGAGGTTAAAATAAAGCTCTCATGTTTAATGCACATTGCGTGTGGGGGGGGGGGGAGAGGTTTAAGAACAAGACATACAATGCGGGCTAGATATAGTAACATTATATTATTGTAGCTAAAAGTTCTGAGGAAAAGGCGATTACATTTTTATTTTATTTTTTGACAGGAAAAAATCTGCATTTTAAAAGGAAGATATTTTGATATGACAAGTTCTGAAGAATAGGTGTCCTTAATGAGTCCTTAAAAATGTTTTTCTTTACTAAGCCTATTTTCACAAACGAAGGTAAAAAAGCACTTAAGTGAGTCTTACCTCTACAACGACGATAGGAATGAAACGCATAAAGTCTGCTGGGAGGGGGGTGGGGGGTGGCACGTTGCTTCATTAAAGCCACGTGACTTTTTCTTCTGGCTCATTGCTGCAATTGGACTAATGGGGATACCTATCAATATAAAAGAAAATGCGGAGAGATGTTTGCTTTGACACACTGCACCGTTTTCTACTTGCATTTATGTCATTGCCTACATTTGATGGAGACTGTCGGCCAGAGAGGTTTACTCCACTTCAGATCTGAAGGTTGTGAGATTTTACGCCATTAGTATGTAATCCACAAACCGTCACAAGCCTAGCATAATATTATATCCCTAGCAATGTAGGTTATGTAAAGAAGATGTCAAAGACGTGGCAACAGTGCCTACCAGCTTTGATCATTTTAGGAAATTATGGATATTTTATATTACTAGAATTATGAGCAATTTACCAATTTCTGGCCTGATTGCTTACTTTCAAGATGTAGAAGGGAAATATTGTTAGTCATCTTTGATTACTCACTGTGGGGAAATCTAAGTAGCAGAACATTACAGGGTCAGAAATAATACCCACATTAGCTTGTGAAATCCTCATTATGAGTACAGTATTTTAAAATAAACACCAACTGTTCATGAATCTTTCGGGGCCTCGGCAAAGACTGAATGTGTAGCACCAAAATAGTTTAGTATGCTACTTACCAAATATATACATGTTACAACTGCTGTCATGGGAGAAAACATTGAAGGAGCAATCCAGCTAAAATTATACATTTATGTTCTAGGTAATCCGAACCGGACACTATTGTGACACTATTTTCAGCTCCACAGTCCCCGAGATAATTACCGGTGAAGTTACCAGGTTTAAAGTACCTTCCCGGGGAAATAATAGAGCTGCCAAAAACCCTTCGGGAGCCACAGGCCAATAGGAAGTTGCAACCTAATCAAATGCGGCTTCTTATTAGCGGCCATTTTAAATTCTCTGTGAGGTAGCACTGGTATCTTTCAAGTATATCAGGAACCCCTGGGTCCCTAGAGCTGAAAATAGAGCAGCTGTACTCCGGAACATCCTTGGTGACAATTATGTACACAAACCAATAAATAAATAAAATGTGGGTTAGATTGCTCCTTTTAATGTTTTCACCCATGATGCTGTGCAGTATTTGTATACTTTACATCTGCTGCATTCTCTCATTTTGTATCTCTTAGAATTTGCTTTACTGTGTGTCTACAAAACAACTGACACATCAATGTATAACAACTATTTATTAATTATATAAATTAGTCACAGACTTGTGCAATTTTGTGAGCCTCCAAGAAAACAGAAAATGAATGATATGTGATCGCTACATAGTACAATGCTTTTCACTTTCAGCAGGTAAACTTTAATGGCATAGTACACTTTTCCTTTTAATTTCTTACCAGCTACAGCCAATGATAGTGTCTGTTGTGCCAGGCATACACAGTTTGCCATAGTCCTCCACCCCTTCTTACACCACCAATTCCTAATCTGAAAATGTTATGGTGTGCGTTTGGATGTAAATCAAGGTGCCTGGGTGTTCGTTTGGTGCTGCCATAGACAAAAGATTTAGTGCACTTTCAGGCAACATAATGCAGCAGAAATAGTAAGATGTTTGATAGTGTGGTGCAGTTTCTTGCAGAACTTGTTGAAGAACCTAGCCGTATCGCGCCTTTTGATGTGGTCCTGACTGTCCGTTAGTAAATCCAGCTCTTAGTCATGTTCAGTTTGGCAAAATCAGGAAGGTTCATAGCACACACTATGTTTTCAATAGAGTTCTACATTTATTCCATCCAAAACCGAAAAACAGGCAAAGTTTTGGACCCACGTGGTCCTTTGTCAAGCTCCTAACAGTGAGCCTCTCACTGTCCTCCTGTAGTAGAGACATAAGAATATTTGATACCAATTAATGACATAATCAGATGGTGGCTCATATGGGTCAGATGCAGTCCTCTTTTTTTTTTTTTTTTTTTTTTTTTTTTTTTTTTTTATAGACCTGGACTATCCCCAGTATCCAAGGTCTGGAGGAGAAAAGGCCTGACAGGACCCGGAGGTAAACGCCATCGGAACGGGTCACAGACCAGGCAAGAACCAGGTGTCACCAGATCATTCAATGGGGGGATTCCCTAGTTGTCAATATTTGAGGATATTCCCTGATGGATTCTGAAATTGGCATGTTACAGAAGGGCGATAGACTTTTTGAAGTGAAACTTCTTTGCTGGCACCTACGAGATGAAAATTTCCCTTGCAGTAAATCACCTTCATGGTGAAGGAAGTAGTCTCGAAAGTGAAGTTACTGCTGGCAGAAGAGGGCGTCAGCAAAGTCAGTGTTGGCAGCTGGCGCGGACACACAGACACACACGCAAGGAATTCATAGTTAGTATAAATATAGACGTGCAAATGGCTCAAACAGGGTGTGTGCTGAGTACATGCGCTCTAAATCAAACTTCTTTGCGTTTTGTCACTGAAATTTGTGTTTTTGATTTGTCATTAAAAACATTACCATCACAAATACAATTCTCTGTGACAAAACAGTGACAAAAGACAAAGAAGTTTCACTTACAGTAAAATGTGTGTGCTCGGCGCGCACTTTTTTAAATTTATTTTTATTAGATGTGGATTTGCCCCTTTTTTTTCGGAATCTTAAATGGAAAGCTTTTTTTGCTGACCAGCAGCAGGAATCATCCCAATATCTGGTCGGTAAATTAATTACTCTATCTTCAATGGATATGATGGATACAGCTAATGAGACGGGATGTATTGCACATACACTTGATCTAAAGAGTAAAAGTACACGTAGTCCACCTTTTACTAACTCTCAAATAGTATCATAAATTAGACTTACCCAGGATTAGGTTAATAAGTTTAAGAACAGATTATCGAAGAATAGTTATGCCTCTAGACCAGCGGTGCGCAAACTGTGGGGCGCGACCCCCAGGGGGGGCGCGACACTGCCGACGGGGGGCGCGGGGTTTACAGAGGCCCCGCGCGCTTCCCGAAGGCACTTGAATTAAGTGCCGGGGGAGCTGCAGGGCCTCTGTAAACCTAACTTACCGTGGCTTCGGCGGCTTCCTCCCTGTGTCGCCATGGCAACGCGGCGTCAAAATGACGCTGCGAGGTCATGTGACATCACGTTGCTATGGCAACGTGACGTCATTACGCCGGAGCGCGGGTAAGTTGGGGTTAGGAGGGGGGCGCGGGAGTGAGGGGACAGCCGGCAGGGGGGCGCAGGGAAAAAAGTTTGCGCCCCTCTGCTCTAGACAACTCCATATGCAAATGGCTACTTATACCACCCCAACTCAGATTTGATAGAAGATTCACAGCAGCTCATCGAGTAACATGGGATCGTCAATGAAGAGTTATTTTAGAAGTTGTAGATTTGTAGCCTGATCTCTCTTCAACATGCCCAGAAGGTTGTTTCATACACTTAAATGTTGATATTTGGTCTAATTCCAGTTATTCATTATTATTTTAAATGTAAAAAACACTCCAAGATGACGGCAAAACCAGTGCAAAAGAATACTACTCAATTTTTTAAAGAAAATTTTCCAATTGCTTTCAGTGGGATTCCTTTTTACCTTGGCTTTGCCTGTTTTGCAGCTGGGAAACTTAAATAAAATAGAACCCCAGATATGGACTTGGTTTTTCTTCCCATAAATAGGAACAACGTGCGCAATACTAACTGAACACTTTTCTGCCAAAGTGACTGCAAAATAAATGAAATAAAGTAAATTCAGATTAAATGAAATAAAGTAGATTCCATTTCACCAACTGGAAAGAAAAAAAAGGTAAAGGTGATTTTATGGCTCACATTTGTAGTATTTACAGTTAGAAAATGAATCATTCTTGTTTTTGTGAGTGCATATCTTTGTTATTTTAATATCCTTACATATTAAAAGTATTGCAACATAGGAGTGGTGTGTGCTTCTCTATCGTTTATCGTTTTATCATCCTTGACAAGAGATGGGAAATACTATTTTGATGAGAGCACCCATTCCCTGTTTTGACATTTACAAATGGGCTCATTTTATCATATTTTGAGCTATATTATCTCCCAGAGCATATTTGGGTATATTTCTTTTCAGATGCCGCGATAGTCCCTGTGACGGAGAAGAATTTAGTCTGATTTAATTTAGCTGATCTCTTCTCCAGCACAAGGAAACAATTTTACTGTAATGTGCAGCACAATGTTCCACATTAATTAAGGGCCACAGTGGTCACTCACTATCATAGCTCAAGGCTTCAGCTACATTTTTAATTGTAAAATGACACATTGTAATGCAATCAAAGGAGACTATAGATGATGTAAGAAGTAGTCAATGAACTATAATAATTTAGAGCCGTAGCTACATATTTTATTTTCTCCATGCAATCATTTGCATTGTCATGAAAAGGTAGTTAATTGTATCTGCCATCACAATCTCTTTTAGAATATTTGTTAATTTGAATATGAATTAAAGAATCATATACTCAAAGTATATTGGCTATGAACCATAATGTACAGTATCTGCAGAATTAATGCAAATGAACATGGTTTTGTTTGCTGTGTTTGAAGAATTATTGACTGTTTAAAAATAAACCGTTGTTAAAAGATTCATGATTTGTACATCTTTTAAAGATATTGTGAACAGTTTACGACTTACGAAAATTGCATCACCTACTACAATGTTATTACCCCTGGGTTCCTAGGTACCCTTGGGTTCCTTGGGAACCTCTAAAGTGTTCCCTGGAACTTTCAGCTCAGTTGACAATTGTACCAAAAACAGAAGAATTTACAATACATCTGATCTCAGACACGCTATTAGAGAGGGTTGGGGTTCCTTACAATGCATCTGGTCTCAGACACGCTATTAGAGAGGGTTGGGGTTCCTTACAATGCATCTGATCTCAGACACGCTATTAGAGAAAGTTGGGGTTCCTTACAATGCATCTGATCTCAGATGCGCTATTAGAGACGCCACGGGAGACCAGTACTTTTAACACCTTTTACCTTCCAGGATCAATTCACTAGGCAGGACAATAATGTTAAATAAATTGGGTTTATTCGGACAAACCCGCAGACCTACAAAAAAATGCACAAAACCAGGGATTTCATACCGTCTGGGGGGGAGACACTAGGGCAGGGAGAAGGTATGCCACCCATCGGGCTCAGGGACCTTTAGCCTTGAGCACTGGTTCTCGAATGCCCACAGGAACCTCACAATGGCATCAGTACTGTCCACCATCTTAACGAAACTGGGGACCGGTACCTTAGCCCGGGGAGTCTGAGACCTTTGCCTCGTGGTCGGGGACGGAGCGGGTCTCACTAGACCCTGCACTAGGCGGGTGAGCTGCACCCTGTGGGCCTCTGTCGCATCTGGACCAAGGATTGCAGCACTGCCATATCACGCGCCGGGATAGGACCAGCTCTGAGGGTAACCACGGTCTCCGGGTCCACGTCCCCGCCGGTAGTGGCTATGACCACTGCGCATCAGTACATTCAGCCATGCCGACTTCATGCCACTGAATGTCCACGCACAGTACCTTCTTGGTGTCGGCCATTCATCAGCAGCTCATACTGCACACACAGGGCAACAACAGATTTTCTATCCCAGGCAAGGTAACGTTCTCCTGGGTCAGCAATCTTCAGATTCATCAAAATAAACTATAGGAATACAGAATGGCTGTATTCACTGCTATGTACAACGTATGTATGCCTATGCAACAATTTGTCCTGTGGTCTTGCAACTTCAAGACCGACTTTGAGCTACTATTCCCCTCAAAGAAATCCTCAAAGCCTAGCGATCCCACCGCTGTCACCAGAAAAAAGCCTGTCATGGGAGACCAGTACTTTTAACACCTTTTCCCTTCCGGGATTAATTCACTAAGCAGGACAATATTGTTAAATAAATTGGGTTTATTCGGACAAGCCTGCGGACATACAAAAAAATGCACAAAACAAGGGAATACATACCGTCTGGGGGGAGACACTGGCCTCAACTAGGTGCAGAGCACCCGCTTCAGGAAGGCTTACCCTGTCCACTCCACATCTAGGAACACACAGTACTCTTTTCGAGAGTGCCGCCGCGCTCTCCCCGCTGGTTTCAGCTCCGTCCAATTCTCAGAACTTGGATGCGAGAAGTTTCTCCCAGCACTTATCCTCCACTTGGCCAGGTTACTCTGGCACCTTTAGACCGAGCACCCACCAGTCACGTCACTGAACTAAGCCTGGAGCAAGTAACAACATTCCTCAGAACTTGTCCTCAACTAGGTTAGGCTTCTCCGGCACTCCAATGCCTAGTGCTTTGCTATTCCGAGCAAAGCATCTTTGAAAAGCCCGCCAACGCTTCACTGGACCAAGTCCCAAGATTGTCTGTAAGTCTGAGAGACTAAGAGAGAGAGAGTTCTCTGATTCTGCAGTCCCCTTACATAGACCTCGGTGTCCTATGTCTAACATGGAACAGGGAATGCTGACCAACCAGCGCACGGATTGTAGTGCAAGCACCACTCAGACAGGGGGTTGGGCTGATTGAGGAGGGGGCGTACCTTGGGGCTTGGGTAGCTGGTGAGCAGGAAATACGAACTGGCCAATGGGAACTGATTACAAGCAATGGCTTGATTACAAGCAATGGCTTTCCCCTTGCCAGCCCCATACCTCCCGCTGGGTAGGCTCCACAGTGTCTCAGAGAACAAAGAGTCTGCCCCGGTGAGAGCCTTGTTTCCAGACCTGTTTATCTGCCTTTCCCCGCTCAACAAAATAGTCCGACACCTCGCTACTCCCCTCCTCCCCTTTGATCCAACATCTCTATGAGACATCCTGGCTCAGTGAATTACCAGGAATACCCTCATAGAGATGAATTACACATACCTTTTTACAAGAAAATACATTTCTAAAACTTGGGCTTGAAAACTTGCATTCGACAACTGGGTTTTAAAACAGGCTCCGGCACTGGGTTTTAAATCCCGGTTGTAGAACTTGCTGACTGGGCAAAGATATTACATAGAGTTGCACTAACACTCCACAACACACCGTCTTTATCTACGGATGCACACCCACAAAGCATACACTATTTGCGGGTAACATAACAGTACTCCCCAGTCAGCAATCCCTTACACCGTTTTTAACCCTATTTGCCTCCCAATATCCACCCTTAAACTGTTCCCAAAGTTCCGGTCCTGCAGCTATTTCCCTAACTTATAAACCCACAGGGGACAGTTTTTAAGGGAACATGGTTACACGGGAGCACATTAATACATTTCACTGATCCCAAGAGCTGACACACACAGCCCATTATTTGCGGTTTTTAGGGGCAGCCAGCCGGGCTTCACCTTTTATTTTGAAGGCCGCCTACCCCTACCGTCACAAGAGATGGTTGGGGTTTTGCAGAATTTCACAATATAATTATAAGGTTCCTTAACTAAAAAAGGTTGAAAATCACTGACCTACTACATTGGAATATACAGAATAAGGATTTAAATTAATAGAATGCCGCAGGGTATTTTAATTGAAAGCACAATATCAACAAGTGGTGTACAATCTTAGTAATTATTTGCCTTCAAGAGTTTTTTTTTTTTTTTTTAGCCTATGGCAATAATCTGGGTTGATTTAGAACATTGTTAAATAATGTGCACCTAAAACGAACTGAAATCAATGAACCAAAAACTTGCAAGCTGTTTTGTTAATATTACTCACAAATAAACTTATGTGCACCTAATTGGCTACATCAATTACACTATTATTTATTTGCATTATATCTTGCAGTTAGAATTACTCAGTGTGTTTAAAGTTGTCAGTAGTTTAAATAAATGACAAATATAATATAAGAATAAATGTAGGCCTATAAATAATAACTATGAGAAATGTTAGCGCAATATTACCCACCACATGTTTGTTTAGTTATTCACATTATCTGTAATGGTGGAAGGATTTCCTACAGATGTAACAGGCTTCATTGTCCCCACTTATGCATTATGGCAGGGGAGCGCAAACTTTTTTCCCTGCGCTCCCCTGCCGGCAGTTCCCCTCTCTCCTCGCCCCCCTCTTACCTTTGCTTCGGCGGCTGCGTCATGATGTCACATGACCAATGATGCCGCGTTACCATGGCGACGCATGCAAGAAGCCGCCGGAGCCAAGATAAGTGAGGTTTACAGAGGCCTTCGCCGCTCCCCCGGCACTTAATTTAACTGCCTTCGGGAAGCGTGCGGGGCCTCTGTAAACCCCGCGCCCCCGCAGACAATCTCGCGCCCCCCCAGTTTGCTCACCACTGCATTATGGTGAGATATGCTGGACCAACACTGCAAATGAACCCTGTGGAAGAACTGCAGTCATCATTCTTCAAAGTGGCACTTTGTGTGCAACTTAAATTGCCATCTGACAACTTACTCGCCAGTGACGCAATGGGTAGTAGTAGTAGTATTATGATGACACTAGAGGATGCATATGCCGCTTTCCCATATTTTGCCATATTTTCATGATCTCTCTTTGTTTGCCTACTAGGTAAACCCCTCTGATCCACGTAATGCTTAAAAAGGAAAGAATGTAAAACTTATACTAAAAAGAAAACATCTGGGACTGACCTTTTTAAGTGCACCCAATGAAATAAGTTTCTCACAATTTCTATATATATATATTTTCTTTCAAAAGGTTAATTTAACAGTGAGATGTGCTACCCAGTTCCTGAAGCTGTTCTCTTCATACAAGCACTCACACAAGCTTTCTGTATGTTCTTGCCACTACAATTCTAGAACACTTGGCATCTCAAACCAATACATTAATGAAACGTGATATTTATCTACAGGGCTTTGATGCAGTAATACCAGGTAAAGCAATTTTCTGATGCAGTAGTAGATATTTTGGGATATTATAATGTGTACTGTACTTGTGTAATGAGAGGAAGGCAATTTCTATTCCAAGAAAGTAAAGGTTTTTGTTCACTTTAGGTCGACCCTATTATGTATCAAAGCAACTGTGCTACTTTTCTTTTGTGTTCTGTTTGTTTTTATACTCAAAATCGATCCGCTGGGTCTCCCGGCAACCATAACAGGTTATCCTGAGCTACATGGACTCCCAATTGTTACAGAATTTACATTTTTATTGCTTCCGGAAATCTGTTAAAGCAGAACGACATGCTGCATTGCGTTTTTTTTTAATATATATTTTTAACAGGATTGAAGCAGAGAGTCCCCGGTGCTGAATTGTGTTCATTTCAGCTCTGGGGACCTCCTGGTTCCCAAGATATGTACCTAAGTTGCGGTGCCAGTATCCCTGCAGCCAGGGAACTGTGCGCCTAACAAAAAGCTTGGCTTTAAATGTCCCGCGGGCCAATAGGAAGCCATGACATCATCCCTTGTGGCTTCCTATGGGCCAGCCATTTAAACTCTACGGCCGCGCGTATAGTGCCCGCGACGGGTGACGCGATGTCGCCCAAAAAGAAATGCATTGCCGCCGCGTGCGCCTAAAGTAAGCGTGACGGCGACAATGCGACGGAGCGTCGCGAATTTTGGTAGCTGGCAGTATTTGATTTTTCAAGGGCTGTCGCCTCATGTGACAGCCCCTGAACCAATCAAATGCCAGTACGCCCGCGCCGCCGCCGCAAAGCGAAATATAACTTTCGCTAGTGGCGACGGGTGACGTCACCCGTCGCGTCGCCCGTCGCGGGCACTATACGTGTGGCCTACAGAGAAAACGGCACCCACTAGAGAGTTAAGTAGCTCATAAGCCGAGGGTCCCGAAGCTGAAATTAACAGTTCAGCTCCGGAGACCCCCTTCTTCAATCCTGTAATAATTTATTTTTTTTAAACGCGTGTATTGCTACTGGGTCGCTCGGTTACATTGTGGCTTAGTATTGGCAGCCAGACCGAGGCTTACACTGGTGGCCAATATTGTTCTCAATTGTCTGGGAGTATTAAAGGGGAGGGGATGTAAATTCCTCGGACCTTGAGACTCCGCATGACCCGGTTTGGCAGCATAAATATATCTGTGGGGAGCATGCTACCTTTAAAGCGGTGCTATCTATTGTCATTTGTAAAACGGTCTCTGATCATGTAAACACCTTATTATAACCGCGGGTGTGTTTCTGCCAGTGTAACATGTGCACCTTTACATTCCTATGAAGATCCCTGTGTACCCATTTATTCTGATTCAGGCTGCTCGGAACTTTGGGGAACAACTTTTTCTTCAAAGCAGCACCTGGACTAAGGATAGCCTCCTTTATCAGT
>NC_134486.1:309854685-309885674 GCF_040206685.1 Ascaphus truei | reverse complement strand
ATTGGAGAACAAGGGTAATTGAGTATAAATAAAACATTCTAAACTCCACCTCTCTATTGTGGTTCTAAGCTATTACTTTGAAGTCTGTGACTAGAGATGGGCAGAGCAGTCAGGGCTCGTTCTTTAGACTTCGCCAAAATCTGATCCGCACCGACGATGTATTGGGCAATAAAAAATATCCATTTCTGATGTATTTCATGGGGGCAGAGAACGGGGAAAATCCAAATTTACGAATCTCAAATTCTATATGTATATTATTATGATTGTTGTTGTTTATTTGTGATGCATCACCATACCGCTGTACAATATACAATATATTCCCTCAAACCTCCCAATTACACAGGGAGAGACCTCTGTGTTAGAAAGGAGCATACCTGAGAGAAATTCATAGTATATTTAAATGACTCACACCCCACAATTCCTAAAAGGATTTTCCATAAGAACTATATTGAGTTGACTTTTAAGACACTTTGTGAGGAATGGGCCACAGGATTAGAATGAGACATACTTAGATTGGATCCAATTCCGACTAGTTTGTGAAGAGCCACCAATGAGATATGCTACTAGCTGGATTAGATACAGGTGTGACCAGCAGAGCAAAAATAATTGTATCCTGTGACAGTAATAAAATAGGATTCACTTTCTCTCTCTGACGAAATCCGTCAGACGGATTTTCAATGATAGAAAAAACTAAAATTAAACAACTTTTTTAGGCTTAAAGCTAAAAGAAACAGCCAATCCGTGGTGGAATCTGAACCCAGCGGAAATTTGACCCATCTCTAGCCATGACCCTAAAACAATGCTGTCAATCTCCAATGCAAAAAGATAACCAAGCATTTTGTAGTATTGTGGAGTACTTTTTTGCTGTTCACTCAGCTTTTGGACACTCTTGAAATGTTCCTACAAGTGTAATTGTAAACATTGTTATGAAAAAATGTATGTCATTTTTTTCCACTTAAACAAATGTACAAATTTGGGGGACATTTTCTACATGACCTTCAAAACCTAATTGAGTTAACCTTACCTCTGACAAAGAAGAAACAGTAATGATGAAGTGGACTTTTTTCTTCTTTTTTCCCATTGTGTACTTGCTCTGACGGATCATTACTGGAACAGTTATGTTTACCGATATTGAGTTCAGTGTGGGAGTTAGAACCACTGCTGGTGGGCCAATATTTGCTAAACAGAAAGAATTCTCAGATCATGAGTTTTCACGCAATTTAAACAAGATTTCCGTTTGTTTTAAAATTGCAACTTCCAAATTTGACATTTCTGCTAAATTATTATAGTAGTTGGACATCATTAATCGCTATTAATAAAAGTTATTTAAGTAAGGTTCACAGAATTTTATTAAAATCAATAAACTTGGCTTATAAGAAAATATTTGCTAAGGTGAATAGATATTATTTTTTTGTTTAACAACCATTCAAGTTAATGGCCCTAAAACAATCTACATCCATTACATTATTGTGGAAATAGACATTCATAGAGTTTTGCAGCAAACCTGTAAAAATAATTGTTTTCAACTCTCTGAACTGCAAGTTCTTCAAATGAATTTGATCTTCTAGGAAACTTCAGATAGAGAAAGGACTGGTTTCCCCACCATCTTTCATTGAAAGAGTTAGGGGCGTATTTGATATGGTTGTTTTCTAATACATTAGTTGAGCTGAAACTTACTGTCAAGAAATGGATGAAAGCGTGGGGTATTTTTCCATTTGGATGAATCATTTGCTGTCACAGCTTTCACTCTAGCAAAGTTAAATTCAAATTTATTTTCAGGCCTTGACATTTCAGGGGTCAAATTGCACCACGTCTCCAGCATCCCCCAACAGTCTGTCTTATTTTCCCATTGGCTCTCCCCATATCTATAAAAAAAATATGTATTTAATTATTAATACCATTATAAATATATATATATATATATATATATATATATATATATATATATATATATATATATATAAAACATAATACTAAGCCTATCCCATAGCCTCTCTTGCATTCCCAGTAAAATCAACCCCACACTGATGAGACCCATCAAGGTCGAAACAGCTGTCTGTGGGTGGTTTTCTGGGTATGCACCTTAACCCTGGCTGTGCTCAAAGCTGTGACCAAGCAGCAAGCTTAAGCCTATAGGGAACCATGTTAAAAATGGTTATTGAGGCAAAAAGTGACACTGTGTGCTCATTTGCATGTCATTTCCCAGAATCCCTTGCTGCAGTGGAAGTGCTGTATGCTGGGTGATAATGGGGAAAGGCGGGGTTGCAGACCTGCCTAAGACATGCAGATGAGCATACAGTTATATTTGCATATATATATATATTTTTTTTTTTTTTTTAAGGGTAACAACAAATACACAAATTATTATTTTTTAAACATGTACAATACAAATCTGTAAAAGAATATGAAAGCAGAAACATTATCACTTTTATACTAAATGCTATGGCCATAAACGGTGGCTTAGACCGTCTCATTTCCAGGCGAGTGGAACAGGCTGCATTGCCTCTGTATTGCATTGTATAAGCAGTGGGAAACTTTGATTACTATTTTTAATGTACATTGGCTAATCAGCATCTAGCCTTTAGGTTAAAAATCCTATATTGATACTAAGAGAATTGTTTTATATAATGTCTCATTTGGGTTATAAGTATCAAAAGTGGCAAACTGGAAAATTGCTACAAAAAGGACACAAATTATATTATTTGACTTTACTTTGCATCAATATCCAAAGGTTACTTGCAACATTTTGTTCTGCTTTTGCCAGTGAGATATTTTCTGGAATATTTATAGGAGGAGTTAGTGAATGCGATAGAGCAATATTATCATGAGACGTATCAACATTTCCATGTGGTTGAATTTGGACTGTGGAACAGCCCATAACAATGACTGCGTATTACCTGGGGTGTTAGATTCTGTGCATGCAATGTCTTGTATATAATGTATACCCTGTTCATTTATGTAACTGTATTTGTAACCATGTATTATTTGTCTTAACTCTGTGCCCAGGACATACTTGAAAACGAGAGGCAACTCTCAATGTATTACTTCCTGGTAAAACATTTTTTATAAATAAATAAGATTCCTGCACAAAAGGTGTTAATGTTCTGTATGAAGCTAGGCCATAGCAAACAGCAGAAATCAAGAAAGCGTATAGAAAAGACAGAATGGTAGTAAAATCTCCAAGCAAGCAAAACTGATCTTTCAACTGTCCCTCCTTAGATGCTGAATACATGATTTAGGTACTAGGTGTAGACCTGAATACAAAAGGAAAGAAGGATCCCTCTTATACTGTACATGTTATCCCAAAGAAATGCAAAAGATAAAGAATGCATAGGAGTATGATCACAGAATATAAAGCCAGGGTTGGCAATTACACGTGCAGAATGAAGTGAGAATGAAGTAGAGATAATCTTTTTTCAAGTATATATACTGGTGCCTTTGGAGAGATTCTTTTTCTAGACCAATGGTTTTCAACCTTTTTTTGGTTAAGGAACCCTAGAATTATTTTGTGATATTCTGGGGAATCCCAACCCTCCCCCGTGTCTCTCTTCCCACCACCGTTTCTCTCTCTTCCCACCTTACATTCCATCCCTCTCTCTATCCCCACCTCTTACACTCCCTTCTCTTTCTGTCTCCCCTCCCCCTTACAGTCTTTCTCTTCCCCCTTTACATTCTATCCACTCGCTCTCATTCTCTTCCCCCCCTTACGCTCTCCACTCTTTCACTCTTCCCCCCTTACACTCTCTCCCCTTTTGCTGTCTCTCTCTTTCCCCCCTTACACTCTCCCCCCACTCTCTCTCTCCCCCCTTATAACCTCTTCCCTCTCTTCACCCCATTACATACTCTCTCCCCTCTCTCTCTTTCCCACCTTACACACTCTCCCCTCTCTCTTACCCCCTTACACACTCTCCCCTCTCTCACTCCCTTACACATCTCTCTCTCGCTTCCCCCTTTACACTCTTTACCCTCTATCTACATGTACACACACACAATTTGACGAGGCATCCCGTGCTGCACAAGTCTGCAGCTCCCTCCGGTCAGGCGGAAGATGAACCCAACTCCTGGCGCTAACCTGAGGGAGGTGATTGCACAGGACATTGCTGCTGCTGCTGCTGGGGGACCGGGGAGTCACTCCCAGGCCTGGGACAGTTGTTCCAGCTCTCTCCCCTCGTCAGCCACGGAGCCCTTGAGGGGTGCCCACAGAACCCCGGTCAAAAATCACTTGTCTAGACCATGGTGCTTATCCTCATCACACTGAGGCAACACTATACTATTTATCCTAATTGCTTGCTGATCATAGAATGAAATCTACTTTGAGAAACTCTATTGTGTCAGATTTCCTTTTCCATCACATGTATACCTAATGTAGTTTTCATTCTCTTTGGGTCAATTAAATAAACCAGTTTTAGGTGGTGTTAAAATCAGCTCACAAGAGATCTGTGCCAAATGTAAGCATGAAGTTTAACAAGTGCATACACATGCCTACAAAGCAAATAAATACAATGAAAAAGGTTGCTCTGCATTGTGGACAAAAATCCTCCATCTCCATACGTATCCTCCTCTGCATCAACATTTCAAATGCACTACTGGGCTACAGTACTTTTCCTTCGGAATGGGACATTTGGCCGTGACCATGTAGCCGCATACAAATTGCTGCCGGTGCTCTGCCTCCATGCAAGTCGCCGCAGGGCACCTCACCGCTAAAAATCTTGCGGCCGATCGGATCTCCCCGCCGGCCACCATCTTTGACCTCCCTGCCGGCCGCTTCCATCTTTAAAGGTTGTCAGCCGCAGGGCATCTCGTACGGCCGCCGCTCCGACGCCCATTTGTGCACGGGCAGCAGGACACATTTTTACTTTTCCCACGGGAAAGTGAGAAACGTGTCCTGGCTGCTGCTGGGCAAGCGGAGTGTTCTTCTGCACGCACACAAATGGCGTTGGAGAAGCGGCCGGGCAAGATGTCCTGTGGCTGTGAACCTTTAAAGATGGCGGTAGCTGGCGGGGATATCTGCGAGGACCTTAAAAGATGGCGGTGGCCAGTGGGGAGATCCTGCGGTGAGAATTCCCGGCGGTGACCTGTGTGATGGCGGAGCTCCGGCAGTGATTTGGACGCAGTACATAGTCGCTGCCAAACATCCTAGACTGATTTTTCTGTTTGGGAGCAGTTTTAGTTGTTACATGGAGCAAAATAAGACTTTAGGGACGAGTTATACAATGTACATACTGTAGGCTATACATGAAAGTCTCCCAGCTGAAAAACCAGAGCAAAACAGATGTATTAAAATAAAACACCTCATTCATCTTTCATTTAGATTATTTTTCATTGATAAATCTAATGCAATGTGATACATGACCCAAATAAATAATACAATTGATCAAGTTCTGCAGTTTCCTCTGGTTGCAGTTCCTGGGTAGGATTTGTGTTTCAATCCATCAGATTCTGCAGGAAATTGAATACTCTTGATTTGAGAAGATTTTACTCTGTTTTTAATGGTTAGAATAAGCTGGGGGAATGATGGCGCCAGAGAGGATGGGGGACCATTACTTTTTAATTTACAAACCAATAGTACCACTGATTTCAAAGTTATAATCGTACAGTTACAATTCATTTAATTTATTGTTTATAATGCTTAGTCTGTTTCTGTATTTAGAGCCTAAATATTGTTTAAACTTTTCTAATGTCAACGGTGCTTTGCTCCAATATTTAACAAGCTTCAATTTTTTTTAAATTATGCATAGTACCACCAGTTTAAGGCTCTGTAACCACCGAGAATACGAGTTCTTCAATGAGTTGCAAGGCATGTAGGGGAGATTAACAATTGACTTGAAAGTAAGTTCGTGCTGATTAAGCGCCAATATTCCTTATCGGAACTGCATGCATTTCCGCATGGAATGCAAACAGATTCTATATTTGCAACATGAATAAGCCATTTATACTTTATGATTTGAAAAAAAGAGACATCATTCTATGACTCAATAAAAACAAGGCAAAGGGGAGACAAGGCATAAAATTAGCAATTTTAAGGACAGAGATCACAATCATAACATCAAACAGTGAGGGATCTTCCTTTGTCTACTTGTTTTTTTATTCAAATTATTTTGCCTGAAGATACTAGCCTGCCAGCGCATACTGCTTAAAGTCATTGATATTATAAAGAGTGATGCACAGTTGGCTTTGCCAGTTCTGAAGTACAATGCCAACATTCCAAACAATTCCACATCTTGGAGGAACCCAGATGACATTTCTGTTGCATGCACAAATATATAGAATGCCAAATACATACACTGTGTACTGTACATAATAATAAATATCTTCTATGCCACATACTGCATCCCAGTGAAGTAGTGTCTGGAAGTTTGAAGAAGTGAAATGCACGTTATCAACCTCTGTAGTTAAATGCACTGTGGCTATATCTAAAAACAAAAACATAAGATCAGCAAAATTCAACAAAACATTGTGTTTAGTGATTATATTTTAAAAATAAATACCATACTCAATGACCATCTATTACACAGATGTGTTTATCTATATATATATATATGTATATATATATATATATATATATATATATATTTATATATAATTTACTAAAATGCTGTTATATATATATATATATATATATATATATATATATATATATATATATATATGTTATAATGTTATATTAAAATGATGTTATATATATATATTCTTCTATTGTTCTAACAAACTGATCTCTGTTATGATTATATTCTAGTTAGAATAAATGTACTCCTATTACAGTTAATAATGTCTTTGTTAATAAAAAAAAAACACATTCCAAACAAATAAAGGAAATTGAGACAAGCAGTAAATAAATTACTTACACCATGAGCTCCAGAGATAAACTATTAGAACCCCAAAAAGCATCTTGTTGCTACATGGAGCTCTCCAGTCTTTCCACTGAAGTAAATCCTGTTATGTGTTGCAGGTTAAAACACTACTTCTACCTTAGATTAAAGTGATGCATTGTGTGGTACTTCTTCATTTCATGGCAAAGGCAGTTAATGTTTAGTAAATAATAGGAAGTAAATTGCCATCCACTATTTGTTCTATTCAATATGTTTCTTGTCATAAAATAGCATTAAAAAGGAACTAAGTACTAAGCTTTGAAGTTCTCATTTCTGTCTCCAGCTTTCATACTGTATGTGCATAGCCTTTATTACCAATGTCTCTGTAATGAATCCTGTGAATCCTGCAAATGAAGAACTCAATGTTGCCAACAAACATATAGAACATCAACAGGCACCTATAGCACCTATAGAAAAATATACCTAAGAATAAATCACTTCTGGAAGTAAAAAAGATGAAATCTTCACGCATCTTCACAAACCTAGCAATGAAAAAGTATTACTAAAACTCTTGCTCACAGTTTTGAAGACATAAATATATTTCAATGTCCAGTCCCAAGTAACAATTTCAAGTTTCTAACATTAATATCCACACACTGTGCAGCCTCCACACAAACTCTGCAGTCCCCCATTGTACACACAAACACACACTCTGCAGCTCTACACACACAAACACACACACAACACACAAACTCTGCAGACTGACAGCCACAGAAACGCAAACTGCAGCTATAAACACAAACTCATCAGATAGGCACACAAAAATTCTACAGCTACAAACACACACAGGACCGCCAGCAGGGTGGGTCTGCCGGGGTTGGTGTCCCGGGCCCTGTTAGTCAGGGGGCCTGGCCGCCAGGGCCCGCTGCGTGGCCATGCCTGTTATATTAAAAAAAAAAGTTAAAAAAAATAAATGTAAAAAAATGGCGCTGATTCCCCGTGCGCATACGTAGAGCCGAGGACCCGGCTCACATGTACATGGCAAGCAGGGTGTCCGGCCTGCTGCCTGTGGGTCCGCTTCCACCCGCTCCCAACATGGGATGGAGGGGAAGTGCCGTTGCGAGCCCACACGCGCCAATTGAGCTTTCCCCACGCGCGCCAACCCGGCTTCCCCCACGCGCACCGCAGCCGTGGAATTAGCCCGCCAGTCTCGCCCCCGCCCCAGCCACCCACTTCCCATGCCCCACACCCCTATGCCTACCTCCCGCCCCGGGCAGCAGCCGCATGGATATCGGAGGCAGTGGGGAAAGCGTCTGTCGGGCAAGGAAGCAGGAAACAACACCCACCTGGTCAATGTCAGTCACTGACCCAGCCAGTCACTCACCCAGCCAGTCACTCACCCAGCCAGTCACTCACTCACCCAGTCACTCAACCCAGGCAGTCACCCACCCAACTCACCCACCCAGTCACTCAGTCACCAACCCAGTCACTCACCCACCCAGTCACTCTATCACTAACCCAGGCAGTCCCCCACCCAATTCACACACCCAGTCATCCAGTCACTAAGTCACTCAGTCACCCACCCACCCAGTCACTGACACCCACCCAGTCACTATGTCACTCAGTCACTAAGTCACTCAGTCAAGTCATCCAGTCACTCGGTCACCCACCCACTCAGTCACCCACCCACCCAATCAGTCACCCACCCACCCAGTCACTCAGTCAGCCACCCACCCACTCAGTCACCCACCCACCAGTCACTCACTCACCCAGTCAGCTATACACACACAAACTGCAGCTACACACATACACAATGTCTGCAGACAGACACACAAGAACCCTGCATCTATACACACACAAACACAAACTCTGCAGCTATACACACACAAACTCTGCAGCTATATACACACACAAACTCTGCAGGCACAAACACAAATTCTATACCCTCACTATGATTATACCAGATGCCGCTGAGCGGCAGCGCGATCCGTGATGTCACCCTCATGCTGCCGCCAAACGGCATCTTGATCAGGAGAGGAGGCAGTGAGAGGAGACAGGAGAGGAGACAAGGAGGCGTGGTGGAGGCGTGGCCGTGAGCTGTTCACCCTCATTGACTGAACCACTCACATGATGCGGCTGTCGCCTGCCAGAAACAATTTAGAAAATCTCTTCAGGAGTCTGCCGCCCTGCTGCTCAAAGCAAGCCGCACGTCGCTACAGGTATGTGTACATTAATTGTTTATTTTGTATCTTATTTTTGAGCCACGCAGAGAGCAGGGATTTCAATAATGGACAGAATTTAACAGCTTTAGCATATATATATATATACTGCATATGTAGCGCAGTTTCCCCCACCCTGTGGGAGATATGGTGGTTACTGAGTGTATGTGGTACTACTTTACCTGCGGCTCACAGAAGGACTGAACCTCCACTGCTGGGAGCCCGGGGTGTACCTGATCCATCTGGTGACAGCGCCTCCACCTATGAGGGATCCTAGCTATACTGGATAACCCCGTCACAGGACAATATACCCAGTAACACACACCAGAGTATGGTATAACAGTATTTACTAGGCACAAACTTAGAACAGACATATAATATGCAACAACACCTTGTAATACATATATTGATATACCCACACAGTATTCCCATCGTAATTGGGTGCAGGGGCACCAGTGTCCCAGTGTCCAGCTCATGATAAGCACTCCCATCCCAAGTGTGTGTAACATCTCCGCCCACAATAGAATGTTGGTGCACTTGAAGAAAGGGTATACCTGCCGGGTGCTTCAGCACCCGGTAGTGCCAACTAAAGACAGAGATTCATCCGGTTCCCTGCCAGCGATAGCATCCACCTCCACGTGGGGCGGTATCCATCTGGAGGGTCACACCGTAATAGTCTCTTGCTGTGTGGTGATCTGGATGTTCAGTCTATCAGGGGGAGTAGAAGTGAGTTCTCCTGCAGGGAGTGTCTCCACATCCCTGGAGCCTGCAAGAGATGGAGGTGCTGACACCAATGAGATAAAGAACCAGCATCTACTACAGAATCCTGTCCTGATGTCCCCACTACCACTGGTGGACACCTCAGTATCCTGTGAACCAGCAGGTTCCAGCACTGCACACCTGGTAGCAGGTCAAATCTCCCAGAGAGGGGTGGGGGAAACACCGCTACATTTGGAGGCGCTACTGAGATACTCAACAAGACGGGCTTTCAGCGAAGTAAAATGGAAAGAAAGTAGGTATGCTTCCAAAGTGAGTACTAATGAATGAAGGGAGGCCAGGTGTAGCTCTAGGGGACTCCTGCCTACCATAACAGGGTCCCAACTTCCCCACCAGGGAGCTGCAGCCTATCCTGACCTAAAGGGTGAACTGTGCTGAAGCAAATTGCTATTGCTCTTGTTCTAAGTCACCCTGAAGACTGATACGTGTAGGAAGCCTGGAGGGGGTGATTTGGTTGCCTGGGGCCCAGAAACCTTTGGAAGTGGACTGCAGTATCAGGGCAGACGGGGTGGCATTAATGTACTGCTGGGTAGTGTCTGAGGAGTCAAACCTCTGTTTGAGGAACTACCACTGTACTGCTAGCAGCTGATGCACAGGGAGCCACAGAGTACTCATGTTTGGACTGTTATCATGTGCAGCATACTGGAGGGAGTTTTGCCTAGCCTGGGAGAGAGACAGAGACAGAGAGAGACAGAGAGAGACAGAGAGAGACAGAGAGAGACAGAGAGAGACAGAGAGAGACAGAGAGAGAGACAGAGGAGAGAGACAGAGGAGAGAGACAGAGAGACAGAGACAGAGAGACAGACACAGAGACAGAGACAGAGAGAGGCAGAGAGACAGAGAGAGAGAGAGAGAGAGAGAGAGAGAGAGACTGAATGCCATGTGTGACAAACTAAGTATACCTTATGATTCAATAGCTTGTAGAACCACCTTTAGCAGCAATAACCAGAAGTAATTGTTTTCTGTATTTCTTTATCAGTCTCTCACATCGTTGTGGAGGAAATTTGGCCCACTCTTCTTTACAACGTTGCTTCAGATGTGGTTTGTGGGCATTTGTTTATGCACAGCTCTCTTAAGGTCCCGCCACAGCATTTCAATCGGATTGAGGTCTGGACTTTGACTGGGCCATTGCAACACCTTGATTCTTTTCTTTTTTAGCCATGCTGTTGTAGATTTGCTGGTGTACTTGGGATCATTGTCCTGTTGCATGACCCAATTTCAGCCAAGTTTTAGCTGTTGAACAGTTGGCCTCACATTTGACTCTAGAATAGTTTGGTATACAGAGGAGTTCATGGTCGACTCAATGACTGCAAGGTTACCAGGTCCTGTGGCTGCAAAACAAGCCCAAATCACCCCCCCCCCTCCACCACCGTGCTTGACAGTTGTTATGAGGTGTTTGTGCTGATATGCTGTGTTTGGTTTTCGCCAAACGTGGCGCTGTGCATTATGGCCAAACATCTCCACTTTGGTCTCGTCTGTCCACAGGACATTGTTCCAGGAGTCGTGTTGTTTGTTCAGATGCAACTTTGCAAACCTAAGCTGTGCTGCCATGTTCTTTTTAGAGAGAAGAGGCTTTCTTCTGGAAACCCTTCCAAACAAACCATACTTGTTCAGTCTTTTTCTTTTTTGTTTCATTTTTTTTTATTGTTTTGGAGAGACATAACAAATATATAGTCTTGGAATACATGTGATGTTTTAACAGTGTCACTTGTCCATACAACAAAGGGCATTAACAGTTCGTCATCATTACTGAAATAAAATATTTGCTATAACACGGTTTTTGAATAAGTGTGGTCTGTCTTCTTATTTCCGGTTGTGTTAGGGAAGCAGCCGCTTCCGTAGGCGTCTCTCATGAGCTTAACAAAGGAAAGAGAAGAACGTAGAAAAGAAGAAAAAGAAGGGGGGGAGGGGGTGGAAGGGGAGGGAGGGCGAGCCCATTTGTCTGGTCTTTCTGTATTTATTTCTATGGGGTCCCTAGTTTCCTGGCCATATTTCCCAAATTTTGTGAAATTTGTCAGTTTTCTGGCTCAACTGTGCTGTGAGGAGCTCCATCATCTTTATTTCCCTTAGTCTCCGTAGGACCGTCTGCCTAGAAGGCGCATTCACCTTTTTCCAGGCAGCCGCAATAACACAGCGGGCAGTCGTCATTACATGAGTTATCATCTTACTTTCTGCCGTTCCTAATTCATCTATTGGTTTGGCCAGCACCATGGTCAGCGGTTCCACCTCAACTCCACCCCTAGGTACTCTCTGATCAATGTTTGTATCATGACCCAGAATACCTGAATTTTTGGGCAACTCCACCAAATATGAACCATATCTCCATTTTGCCCGCATCCCCTCCAGCACAAATCCGGGGACCCGGGGAAGATGTGGGCCAGCCTGCTCGGGGTTAGGTACCAATGAAATAGAATTTTATAAATATTCTCTTTGCTAGTGGTACAGATTGACGTTTTTGCAGCTACCTCCCAAATGTCCTCCCTTTTTCTAATTGTACTGTCATGAACTTTAACATGCTAACTGAGGCCTGTAGAGTCTGAGTTGTAACTCTTGGTTTTTTTTTTAAATTTCTCTGAGCATTGCACGGTCTGACCTTGGGGTGAATTTGCTGGGACGTCCACTCCTGGGAAGATTGGCAACAGTCTTAAATGTTTTCCACTTTTTAATAATCTTTCTCACTGTAGAATGATGGACTTTAAATTGTTTGTAAATGGCCTTATAACCCTTCCCAGATTGATGGGCAGCAACAATTGCTTCTCGAAGATCACTTCTTATGTCTTTCCTCCTTGGCATTGTTCTAACACACACCTGAATGCTTCAAACCAGCAAACTGCAAAAACTTCAGCTTTTATAGAGGTGGTCACACTTGCTGATGATCAATTAATCAAGGGCATTTGATTAGCAGCACTTGTCTGCTACTTAGCATCTTAATTCCTATGGAAGCGGTAAGGGTGTACTTAGTTTTTCACACACAGCTTCTCCATTTTGGCTTTATTTGTGTTAAATAAATCATGACACTGTATAATATGTCATGTGTTGCTGTTGTATTGTATTGTATGTCTTTATTTATATAGCGCCATTAATGTACATAGCGCTTCACAGTAGTAATACATGTGGTAATCAATTAAATAACAGATAATATAAATAACAGATCATAGGAATAAGTGCTTTAGACATAAAAGTAACATTAAGGAAGAGGAGTCCCTGCCCCGAGGAGCTTACAGTCTAATTGGTAGGTAGGGAGAACGTACAGAGACAATAGGAGGGAGTTCTGGTAAGTGCGTCTGCAGGGGGCCAAGCTTATGTATCATGTGTTCAGAATATCCACAGTGCTATTCATATGCTTCTTTAAGCAAGTGTGTCTTAAGGTGGGTCTTAAAGGTGGATAGAGAGGGTGCTAGTCGGGTACTGAGGGGAAGGGCATTCCAGAGGTGTGGGGCAGTCAGTGAAAAAGGTTTAAGGCGGGAGAGGGCTTTAGATACAAAGGGAGTAGAAAGAAGACATCCTTGAGAAGAACGCAAGAGTCTGGATGGTGCATAACGAGAAATTAGGGCAGAGATGGAAGGAGGGGCAGAAGAGTGTAATGCTTTAAAAGTGAGGAGAAGAATGGAGTGTGAGATGCGGGATTTGATCGGAAGCCATGAGAGGGATTTCATGAAGGGAGATGCTGAGACAGATCTAGTCAAGAGTAGAGTGATTCTGGCAGCAGCGTTTAGGATAGATTGTAGGGGAGACAGGTGAGAGGCAGGAAGGCCGGACAGCAGGAGGTTACAGTAATCAAGACGGGAGAGAATGAGGGCCTGAGTCAGAGTTTTAGCAGTCGAGCAACAGAGGAAAGGGCGTATCTTAGTTATATTGCGGAGGAAAAAGCGACAGGTTTTAGAAATGTTTTGAATGTGAGGGGCAAATGTGAGAGAGGAGTCGAGTGTGACACCTAGGCAGCGTGCTTGGGCTACTGGGTGAATGACCGTAGTTCCAACAGTAATGTGGAAGAAGGTAGTAGGGCCAGGTTTGGGAGGAAGTATGAGGAGCTCTGTTTTAGCCATGTTGAGTTTAAGGCGACGGAGGGCCATCCAGGATGATATAGCAGTGAGACATTCAGAAACTTTGGTTTGTACAGCAGGTGTAAGGTCGGGTGTTGAAAAGTATATTTGTGTGTCGTCAGCATAAAGGTGATAATTAAACCCAAAAGATGTCATTAGGTCACCTAGAGAGAGTGTGTAAAGAGAAAAGAGAAGAGGTCCCAGGACAGAGCCCTGGGGTACTCCCACAGAGAGATCAATAGAGGAGGAGGTGTTAGCAGAAGAGACACTGAAAGTACGATGGGAGAGGTAGGATGAGATCCAGGATAGAGCTTTGTTCCGAATACCAAGAGTATGGAGAATGTGAAGGAGAAGAGGGTGGTCCACAGTGTCAAATGCTGTTGTTAATCTGAGATTGTATTTACCTAATTTTTAGACCTGCTAAGGAACAGATGATTGTTAATATGTCCTGATATCGAAAACCATAGAATTCAAAGAAGGTGTACTTTCTTTTTCACACCGCTGTAGGTTCATTAGTGCTGCAGAATAAACACAGGGCAGGTCTGATGTATACAGAATATTACATCTTTTTACTGATTGTCCTTATAGAGCAATGGGATTTTTGGTGTGATGCTTGAGAAGATTGAGTTATAAATGTTTACCATTTACATGAACCAATAACGTCTTCCAAGGCAAAAAGTGCATTATCTTTAAAAATGGTGCCTAGAACTAACACCTATCCTTTGTGAGTTACAGTAGTGTTGGATTTCTTTAACCTAAGGTATGAGGATAAAGGTAGCTTATATGATCACTACCAACGAATCTACCAGATACAGTAAATATGTTGATACTTACTGTAGGTACAGTATGCTGTTAATCAAACCCCATCAGACTTGATTCACTCTGCATTAGACTTTTTATTTTTTTTATGAGCTTCAGTCTGTGAGAAGAAAATAAACTGAAAAAGGAAATATAATTGAAAAAAATAATAATAATAGTAATGACCACTGACTCCCACACAGATTAATGAATATCTAGATCATCACTTGCTATACCAGTACACGATTAGTGCCGGTTTATTGAACAGTATAGACTTTGATTAGTAAATTCCCTGTATGAATTCTTAACTTAATGTAGCCATGCCTGGTTCTGGCTATTTATCTGTCCTCCCTAACACGTAAGTCCTGGTAGATACAGGCAGTGTAAGGCCCATCTTGGGTTTACCCCTCCCCTTTGAAGCTTTCTTGAGTGGCGGAAGTGGGACTTGGTCTGTGTGTTGCCCAATCGTGGGTGCAGACCTTGTGCCCTCCCCTTCTGCTCTAAGGAAGAGGCACACCTAAATTGTAGTCAGTCTGTTTGACAGTTCTTCACAGTTCCCCGAGGAGTGTGCAGCTCTGACTCTATTACTAGGAGTTGTAAGCTGTGTCTCACCCGGCGGGGTTGGACTATATGATCAGTCCCACTAGTGGATTGTGACAACACCCAAAGCAAGATTTGCCACAGGGACCATCCAGAGGTCGGAGGCTAAGGAAGACGTATTCGCTGTATGATTAATCTGTATGCAGTGGATGCTCAATAAAGAGATTTCTGTTCAATATACTCTGACCTGGGTTGCAGTCAATCAGGGGGAATATGGAAGGATTCTACCATAGGGACTGTTTTCAGCACTTCTGGAGCCTGTGGTGGATGGAGGCGCTAGCACCGCAGAGACTGAACTGAAGCATTTACATCAAAAGCCTGTCCTGTTGTCCCTACACCATCACGGATCCTCAGCCCTCCTGTGAACCAACAGGTAAAGCACACCACCATACACCGGCAGCAGGGCCAATCTCCCATAGAGGGGGGGGGAGGGGGAAGCAGTGCTACATTAAGTTTGCATATGCACACTAAAGATAAAACATAAACTCTATTAAGAACACATAATATTCAGTGTGAAAATTACCACACAACAGTCTGTTCTTGAGAGCCTTGAAATGTAACCAGACGTTTAAATGTTACCCATGAACGTCACAACACAGCCTGCACGATCAACCACCGAAAGTAGCTGATGAACCCAAGTAAAACATGAAGCAAAGTAACACATGCCAGCAAGTAGCACATGAGGGAGACGAAAGAGAATCTGTGTGCTTAAATCCAACCTGCCGCTCACACACCCTATTTTTCCCTGGTTATACATTAATAGCAATAAAATGTTGAACAGTAAAAGAAATGCAAAATGCAGAAGTTTTAAATGAGTGCACATTGTGTTATAAATCAAAGTAATTTGCATTTTAGCAGATGTTCCTTTATATTTCATGCTACTGTATTATTGTTTAACCTAAATAGACTTCATAAATTATTTTTTCTAGTATAATAGTGTAGCAGTGTCCCCCCCCCCCCCCCTCGGTGAGATTTCACTGCTACATGGTGTGGTGTGGTGTGGTGCATACCTGCTGGCTTACAGTAGATCTGAGTCTCCTGCGGTGTTGTGGAGGAGAATAGGACAGGCTTCTGGGGTAGGATCAGATTCTCTCTCTCTCTGTGTGTCAGAGCCTCCATCTCTTGCAGGCCCCAGGGATGTGGGGACAATCCCTGCAGGAGAACAAACTTCCCCTCCCCCTATTAGATTGTAGTCTCGGGCAGGAATATATCTTTGAACAGGATCACTTTATTTAGTACACTGGCAGATGAAACAACATACATAGCATACTCCACTTCATGGATGTACCCATGACCTCCACTCAGGATGTACCCTGGACCTCCACTCCAGGCCAAGGGCACCTGAAGCAGTCCATGCTCTTCCCTTACTCCTTGTTGGAGTAAAGGGTATAGTCTCCCACTCCACTCCCCTAGGGGAGGGAGTACAAACTGACAGAGCCCGGCACAGTAGTTAGGGTAGACCAGCATCTTTCAAGGAGGTAGAGGCACTGATAAAATTTTGCACTGCAGCTTCTTAAGTACAAGGGAAGTAGGTACCAGGTCTGAATCCAATGATCCACACAGGCCTAGTCCCACCGCCTCCCCTGTCACTCAAGAAGCAACTGTGAGTGGGAAAAACCCATGATCACTCCTGGTAGGCCTGCTCTTACCAGGACTTACTGCCAGGGAGGGCAGACTGGTAGCCAGAAACCAGTCCTGGCTACACTCTCCCTCTGGTAGAATCCAATGGTCCCTATATGGAGCCAAATTTACGGGTCCATCCTGTATGTGAGTAACCTGTAACAACAGTACAACATGACATTAACATTCCTACCGTGCACCCCAAAACTGGAACAACCTACCAGAGACTCTCACATCCACCACCAGTTTAAGTTCTTTCAAATCTAAGGCTGTCTCACATTATAATCTGGTCTGTAACTGTTTCATACGCCCATAATATATATTTTCTTTAACTGTGCACGCAATGTCTTGTATATAATGTATACCCTGTTCATTTATGTAACTGTATTTGTAACCATGTATTATTTGTTTTACTCTGTGCCCAGGACATACTTGAAAACGAGAGGTAACTCTCAATGTATTACTTCCTGGTAAAATATTTTATAAATAAATAATTAACAACCAGTAGCAAAGGTTAAGAATACCGTCATTTGCACATGCAGGTTTTAACCCACCTTTGAATGGTGCTAAAGAAATAACAAGGATTAATCTCAACATGAAGAATCCATTCTAATTGTAATGCCTGGGATCAGGTTTCTTGACTATCCTGCCCTCATGATCAGCTATTTTGACAAAGTATGTTTTTACAGGAACATTTTCTGTGCTCAACTCTATCCATGAAGATCGCTCTACCTACACTCCAAACCCTCATGACGTCACACAGCCTTTCCTCAGTGTGGTATACAGAGTAGCAGCTCTTATATAACCCACGTCCCCCGAACCCCACTACCATTTGGAGCGAGTGCGCTAGGCAGCGGCGGCAGGGGGCAGGCTCGGGCGCCGATGGGAAGGTTGCACAGGCGAGCGCATCGCCTGAGGCTACCGGCAGTTCCCTTTGCAGGGCGCTGCAATTTTGAATTATACTCGCGCATGCGCAGTACGGTTCGCGCATGTGCAGTGCAAGCGGAGGTGGTGGCAAGAGAGGGAGACGCTACGCGGGACTACAGCCCCCAGAAGGCCATAGAGCTGAAGAACATGTGATGCCTCACAGCCAATAGGACACCAGTATTCTCTGCAGGAGGAAATTGATACTTCTCACGCACAGAGGAGCACGCCATTCGGGTCTGGGACAAGGAAGGGGTAAGAGGTATGTGCAAGTTTCTGTAGCAACTGCACTAGGCCAGAGACCCCCTGTTATGCCCCAACACCCACATAGCTTGTGGCTGCTTTAGGGACTTGCCCTAAGACAGGGACATTGCTCCGCTTAGCACTATCAGTGTCAGGGACACAGTGATACGCCGCACGGTGACTGCGGCCTGCGGTCCTGAGCCAGACCATCAGAGACTATCATCAGTGTGAGACCCTCCAGCTGGATACCACCCACCGCAGGGGCGGACACCTCGCTGACATCGCGGGATCAATGGATCCTATCTTCTACAGCGTGCCTGGGTGTGGCATCACCCAGCAGGTACCCAACTCCTCACGTGCACCAACAACACTTTAGTGGGCAGCGCTGTGCCACACATTGGGTGGGGAATTACCTTGTGGACGCCAGGGTGGTTGGGTGCCCAAGGGCCCCTTTCAGTACTTTGGGACTGTGTCACAGGTAGGGATGGAGGACTGGTGGGTATGGACATGCGTGGCCTGGTGGTTGGTGGGTCTGTATATACATGTGTGAGTTATTATTAGTATCTGCAGTAAAGTTGTTATATTATACCAAGGTGTATTCTTTATGTGTCCTGTAACTGAGGTATTCCACATAGTAGAATCCCGTACAGGTGGAGGCACTACCGAGCATCACTGTGTACCCCAGGTTACCAGCGGCAGAGGCTCAGATCTCCTGGACAACACAGGTATTGCACCACATCCGTACACCGTAGCTGTACATCTCCCAGGGGGTGGGGGAAAGTGCGCTAAAATTGCAGGCTAAACAATTATTGCACTAGAAGAATCCATTTTTAGCAAATGAAGTCATAAAATGCGGGTTGATATGTGGGATATAGTGACTCTTGACGAGTTTATCTTTAAGATTCAGAGATCTTCTACTCGTCATAGTCACTCTGTCACCCAAGACTGATTTTAAGTCTGGATCTGTCAGAAGAACCCCCCAGTGCTTCTGGAGGATACCTCGTAATTGTGACCACTGTTGACTATATGTACCCACAAATCTAATTTTATGATCATGCTCTGTATGTCTCACCTTGGGCACAAGCAAGTGGTCTCTCCTACATTTACGACTATGTTTAAGTCCCTTAGTGACACTTACAGTGTGGGGTTGGAACATATTTCTTTACCTCGCAGAGGTGGTGACCGAATTAAAATATTACATCAGCGTGAAGCACATTGGATCTTCACGCTGAAAACCCTGCAACCCAATGGGCTAAATATTGAATGGGACCTGTGTTGTTTCCTTTGATGCATTTTTTTTTTTTTGTGTGATTCACTATGAGAAAATTATTTTAACAAAAGTGGTGACGTTTGAAGTTTATATACCAAGTTTTAGCCTGGTCTACTTTTCTTTCGTTTCCCCTCCCACTTCCTTCCCCTCATCTTCCCCTTCCCCCCACTCCCCCCCTTCCCTCCCCCCCTTTTTCTTCCCTTCCCCCCCCCACCCTCCTCCCCCCTCCTTCATTCCTTCCATTCTTCCCTTACTTTCCTTTTCTTTTTTCTTGACATTTGGGACCTTCATACCCATTTAATAAATTTAATTAATGTAGTACTCTTTAAAATGTTATTACTAACAACAAGAGTTTAAATGCTAAGTTCTAATTATTAGATCTTGTCGTTATCAAGTGGTTACATCTGTGTATGGTCCTTAGTGTTCTTTGTCACTTGATTTGTTGCATATAGTGTTTTATACTATTGTTCCTATGATAATTTACCAGTGCAGTGCAGCATTTCTCCTGTGATTATTTACTAGTGCAGTGCATTTTTCCTCATTACTATGTCAAGTACAATTAGGGCTTATGTGCATTTATTGTTAAGCAAGTAAGGATGGGATTGTGGTTATGCAGCACTATTATAATCAGTTATGGCATTGGTAGTGCATGGGTTAACATATTTTAAGCCCGTTTTTCGCTGGCTTTTTTTATCATAAATGTGCAGGCTCAGGCCACAGCTCCCCACTCCAAGATGAAGCGCTATTCTGAGCGTGAAACGCGTTGAGGGGGAGACTGTGGTGAGCCTGTGTCCTTTTGTGCGTTTAATAAAGATTCACTGTTCAAACCGGAAGTGCCTCCGATTGCAAACCGCTGTGACGCCGGATCTCTTCTCCTGCCTGTTACACACACTGAAGGCTGCACGCTTAGATCAGAGCACAGAGGAAACTAGGACCGAGGTCTGAAGTGAGATTTTCATCTGTAAGTACACTCTTATCAAGCTCTGACCTCCATTCTGGTCCATTTGAATTCCCTGTATCTTTTCATGTGACTCACACTGATATTAACAGTGTTGGATGACGGCTTGAGCGCAGGACAGTTTTCTTCTTCTTCCTTAGTGACACTTAACCTGCTGTAGCCCCTTTGATAAAACCTATCTTTCATCTCCTCTGCCCTCTGTTCAAAAACTGTATTAGTAGAGCAGTTGCATTTGATTCGCAAAAACTCACTTTTAGGTATACCCAGGATCTGGTGTTTAGGGTGAGAGCTGTCTGCATGTAATATGGCATTTGTTAAAGTTTCTTTTCGAAAAATATCAGTGACAAGGTGTCCCAAGTCACCAATGCCAATTTTCTGATCCAGAAAGTTAACATAGTCACGACTCCATACAAAAGTGAGTCTGATGTTGATTTAGTTGTGGTTGAGGACATCGATGACACCCTCAAACTCTGCGGCACTGCCCTGCCACAGTATGAGGATGTCGTTGATGTACCTCAGCCACAACAAAACATGACTGGTGGCATCTGAATTACTGTCCGAAAAGACAACTTCGCGTTCCCACCATCCTAAAAAGAGGTTTGCGTATGAGGGCGCACACGTTGCCTCCATCGCTGTACCTCCTACATTGTAGGTAGAACTGGTTTTTGAACATAACATAATTATGTCTGAGGATAAATGAAAGAAGGGTCAGCAAAAGTTCAATAAGGTGAGAGGACAGATTTTGCATAGAGAGGAAATGTTTTGTCACCCTAAGCCCATGATCATGATGGATGCTTGTGTAGAGGAACACAACGTCACATGTAGCTATGATGGTATCAGCATCAACAACAATTGAGTCCACTCTAGACAAGACATCCATCGTATCCCTCAAATATGAGGGTAACGTTTCTACTGAGGGCCTAAGGAAAATGTCAATGAATTTACAGATAGGTTCACAAAGACCACCAATTCCCGAGACAATGGGTCTACCGGGAGGATGATTGATGTCATTGTGAACCTTAGGGAGTAAATAAAATGTGGGAATGACAGGCCATTTAGAGGTTAACCCATCCATAATGCAATCAGTGACAGTTCCCACATGACTAGCATCAAGCAAAATGCCATCTAGCTCATTTTAAAATGTATGTGTAGGGTCACATGTAAGTACTTGATAGCATAGAGGATCTCTAAGTTGTTTTAAAACCTCTTTTTCATATATCATTTTAGGCCAAATAACCACATTAACTCCCTTATCTGCGGGTTTGATCTCCATGGTAGTCATCTTTTGAAGATCAGAAAGTGCTACCCATTCAACTTTGGTCAGGTTACCCAGTCCCAAATTCACATGAATTCTCTTGATATCTGTGGACACAAGATTTAAAAATACCTCCGCCGAGGAGCAAGTCTGTGCCTGTGGGCAAAAAAATAGATTTCGGTCACACATGGGAGACAATCTTAATTTAATTCAGATCCTCAGTTTTTTCCTCTTCATAAATCGAAGTCATATCCTGAAGGACTTGAAATTCCTCAGCATTCCAACTGAGAGTGGTAAGCCCTTCTACCGGATTTTCATCTGTTTTTAAGAAATGCTTGAATAATAATAACGTCCTACAGAAAAGACTGAGATCCTTCACCCACTCAAACTTATCTACCTTGTGAGTCGGTGAAAAAGAGAGGATCCTTTCAAGGACTTTAATTTGATCTTGCGTAAGAACTGTCAGAGAAGTTGATAACTGTAAGTGTCTTATTTACTGTTGGGATCCCTTCCTCTTGCCTCTGTATCTGAAGCGACTGCGATCCCGCAGGTGGCGTCCGTCCCCGCCTTGTCCGCCTCTTTGGCCTCGTTGTGTCTTTTGTCTGACTAAAAACTGATCCTTAGAATCAGATCTATAGTTTTGACTTGACTCAATCTGAAGAGTCTATGGGGGCTATGCACTAAGCTCAATGGCTTTGCGTTTTGATTTGGCCAAAAAGCAGGTTCGTTAAAAAGTGAGGCCGGGGACGCGATGCACTAAGGCCTTGAGGCCATTTTTTAACGTACCTGCTCAAAATAGCTCAAAACAGCCACAGCGTACGAGTTGCTTTTTTCCCCCCTGCTAGCGTTCTGAACCTCTCCGTTCGCTAGCTAGCGGTTTAGCTCAGGGGACCCCCTGCTCCCGCACACTATTAATACAAATACATTAATGCAGCTTCATTACCTTAGCGGATAGCCGCTAAGGTAATGAAGGGGTTAAGGCACATTAGCTTGTTTATTTGGGACAATTGCCCCCCAATAAACAACACACATCCCCTCCGCCCCCTAACACACAAAGTACTGTAATGGGCAAAATTACTATTATCCACATATGGATAATAATGTATTTGCCCATTTTAAATACATTTAAATTACAATAAATACAGTCAAAATATTTAACACTTACGTTTTATAGGCACCCACGATGAAGGCCGTCTTCCTCCTCATCTTCATTCTGCCCATGCCCCTACGGTGCTGCAAAACATGCACAACAATTACAATAGCCAATGTAATGTCCCCTAACCCCTTAATCACCATAGCGGTTATTAACCGCTACAGTCATTAAGGGGTTAACCCACCCTCACCCACCACTCGGGAGGCCTACATACCCTCCCGCTCTAACTCCCCACCCCGTGAGGCCTAACCACCCTCACCCACTACCCACAAGGGAGGCCTACCCACATACCCTTGGGGCCAATACACCCCCCCCAACAGTTATAGTACAATAATGTGCCAAATAACTATTATCCAGATATGGATAATATATTATTTGCCCATTATGAAACACATAAAACATGCACAAATCAAAACATGAATTTTTAATCTTAAAATCACCACATTGTACAATAAATCTAGCATCTATTGCAAATATAAGCCAACAAATCAGCAGCTCCACAAATGTATATGAAATGTCACACAATTACATAGAGTGTGTACATGATGCAATTAATCTGTGCATCATATAACACTATGCAAAATATATGTAACAATAAAATACACTATGAACAATGTCCCCTAACCCCCAATGCCATCATGAAAATCAATTAGAAACTAACCAACATCAATACAATAAGCATCAGTCAATTAATCCATTTCCTCAAACAATTAAAATACAATACAAATCAATTATACAATTCCCTATTCAATTGCTAAAGCCAAACCATTGCCAAAACAATTCTAATATAAAGTAACCACCATCATTCTAATCTTACTACCATAAAGAAGCCTTTAGCTAAATACAAACTACATTATATGTTATGTTTATCTATCTGTATAATTGACTGATGCTTATTGTATTGATGTTGGTTAGTTTCTAATTGATTTTCATGATGGCATTGGTGGTTAGGGGACATTGTTCATAGTGTATTTTATTGTTACTGTACATATATTTTGCACAGATTAATTGCATCATGTACACACTCAATGCAATTGTGTGACATTTCATATACATTTGTGGAGCTGCTGATTTGTTGGCTTATATTTGCAATAGATGCTAGATTTATTGTACAATGTGGTGATTTTAAGATTAAAAATTCATGTTTTGATTTGTGCATGTTTTATGTGTTTCATAATGGGCAAATAATATATTATCCATATCTGGATAATAGTTATTTTGCACATTATTGTGCTGTATGTGTTGGGGGGGGGGGTGTATTGGCCCCAAGGGTATGTGGGTAGGCCTCCCTTGTGGGTAGTGGGAGAGGGTGGGTTAACCCCTTAATGACTGTAGCGGTTAATAACCGCTATGGTGATTAAGGGGTTAGGGGACATTACATTGGCTATTGTAATTGTTGTGCATGTTTTGCAGCACCGTAGGGGCATGGGCAGAATGAAGATGAGGATGAAGACGGCCTTCATCGTGGGTGGCTGTAAAACGTAAGTGTTAAATGTTTTTATTGTATTTATATGTATTTAAAGTGGCCAAATGCATTATTATCCATATTTGGATAATAGTAATTTTGGCCATTACTGTATAGTGTGTGTTAGGGGGTGTATTTAGTAAGAATGGTTGTTTTTTATTTTTGGAGGTGCAACATTGGTACCGCAGGCCCGCGGGTACCCCGGGACTCCCGCGGGGACACCGGGACAGCCACGGGCACCCCGGGACTCCCGCGGTGACCCCGGGACGGCCGCGGGGACCCCCGGACTCCTGCAGGGACCCCCGCTTGGTGAGCCGGGGACCCCCGGACCCCAGCGGGGTCAGCCGGGGACACCCGCGTGAACCCCGGGCTCCGTCGGGACCCCCGCAGCGTCAGCCGAGGACACCCGCTGGCCTGCTGTATGGGATTTGCGCATGCAAAAAAAAAAAAACAGAATTTTTTCTAAGTCCAGATTTCTTTGCGTCTACTCTGACCTGACGTGTTCTAATCAACGCAACTTTCGCGTTTGCTAAGGTTGCGTTGCTTAGTGCATCCCGCTTAAGGGCAGAATTTCATGCAAACAGGGCTGCGATCCAGCAAAGTTGGACTTAGAAAAAATCCCTGAAAAAAGTCATTTTTAGAGCGCAAAGTGCCTGTTTGCGTTGCTTAGTGCATCGGGTTGAGCCAAAAATCACGATTGAAGAGCACTTTGCGCTCTAAAAGTGACTTATCGGAGCTTAGTGCATAGTCCCCTATATCTGACGTTGTTGCTCCTGAGGAAACATTAGAACAGATATGTAAAACAGCTTTAACATTTTTCTTCACTTTTTTTTACCCCGGCTCCATTTGTAGACCACCGTGGTTTTGTAGTCTGCACAATCACGGGCGAATTTCTTCTTTTTAACATTGGTTATTTCTTTTTATATTTATCCTCCTCCGAAGTGATTTTATTAATTGCTACAACATCAGACTCATCAAGATCTTTTTTAGTCAATTCAATCTTTTGTGTAATATCCTCCAAAACCTTAGTATCATTTTCAACTAAAATATTCATCAGTTCCATAGAGCAAGAACTGAGGGCGTCTTCCCATTTGTCTTTTAACTGTGGTTCAAAAAATTCATATGCAGGGAAAGTTTGTAAACGCAGACCTCTTGGTATAATTTTATTTAAAATATGCCTCTCCAAAGCAGTCCGATTCCACCATGTTCTTGCTCTTTTTTGAAACTGCATTTTAAGAATTTGAATCTAATCCATTTTTTTAGGTAACGTTTCCACATAATCAATTCGGGTTATTTCTCCTGATATAGAAAAAATAGTGTCAGCTTTCACGTGACGTCTTTCCTCACTTTCAGTAAAATCCATGTTATAATTGAGAAAAAGTGGAGCTGGAAACAAGCACTGACTAGCAGTGAAGATAACAGATACACAAACAGAGAGAATCTGCATACACACCTAATAGATGAAAGGGTATTTATAAGACCAATAAAAATTAACTCTAATAATAAAGAGATTGGTCGGTGCTCTGAGACTCAATCAAATAACACAAAAAAGAAAACAAGAAGTGTCAAAAATAAGCATTCAAAATATCCCTGGAAAATGTTCACTTTAATATTTTCAATAATAACAGCTTAAAATATATAAAACCAATAAAGCGGTACCTCAAAATAGACACCAAGACTGGCCAGTCAATGATATAAATCTAACCTAAAGGAACACAGTGTAATGACTGATGACTAAATATTACAAACAAAAACACACACACCAGAGGATGTAAATCACAAACATGGGGTTAATCCCCAGAAATAGTTGGAAAACGTAAGTGTGTGTGAAAAAGGCTAAGTGATGATAGTCCATGCTCCGTGTGTAACAGCAAAAAGTTTGTCAGAGGATCCACTCATAGAGAGTTGGATAATAGGCTTTTAGAAAGGAGCTTATCCTCAGAATCACATATACACAGTCTTTCAGAGCACAAGAGGGGTGTGTGTGTGTTTGTTTGTGATATCTATTCATCAGTCATTACACTGTGTTCCTTTAGGTTAGAGTTATATAATTGACTGGTCAGTCTTGGTGACTCAGGGTACATGTCTCTCTGATTTTCATCTTATACCTCTAGCTGTATTATTGTTATACTTGCATGTAGGTTTAGACTCATGTCTTTGCAGTCTGTGGTAGGCACTTTATCTGTCTATTTTGGGGTACTGCTTTACTGGTTTTATATATTTTAAGCTGTTATAATTGAAAACATTAAATAAATATAAATAATCAGGGCTTAACAAAAAAAAAAAACTCGCCCCCCAAAAAAGTAACTTGCCCCCCCCCAAATTCTCTTACCCCCTCACTTTACTCCATTGCGAGTCTTACCAAATTCTCCTGCAACTTAGAGTGTCTCCCCTGCAACTCCCGTAAACATGGCTACCGGTGTCAAATGACGCCGCATTGCCATGACAATGGGACGCTAAGTGATGTCAAGACGTCATGCTGAGGCAAGTTGTCATGGCAACTTGAAGCTGTGTGACGTCAATTAGCATCCCGTTGACATGGCAATGCGGCGTCATTTGACGCTGCACAGGCTGTTTACGGGAGTTGCAGGGGAGACACTCGAAGTTACAGGAGAATAGCAGGAGATGCCGTCGCACCCCGCCGCAGATACTGTAAGACTCGCGAGCAGCCAAAATACACTCGCTCCAGGCGAAAAAGCCTTTGGATCAGTTTGGTTTACTCATTAGGATTTCATATGCTATTGGTACATTGTCATGTATGTAGCCGTTTCTGTTACTCCAACTGAGACTGTTTCTTTTAATGGTTACATTTTTTATTGATGGCTATGTTGTGAATATTAGACAAGGCCCCGTAGGAGTGGTTGTGTAGCCATCTATATATATATATATATATATATATATATATTGTTTGGTACCTTTAGTTCATGAGAAGATGTGTAAGTAGATTATACATTTTAAAGTTTTCTATGTAACATGTTTATGATGTCTCCCTCAGGCGTGCAGGAGCATCGCTTTCTGCCTGTGTACCTGTGGGGGAGTGTGCAGTTGCCAGTGGTGGGGACTGATTCTGGGCGGTTCACGGTGCACCTGGGCGGCAGGGAGGAGACTATTTATAGTGTTTGTAACTGAGCAAGAATCACTCTTCGATAAAGTGCCCTAGAGGCGAGAAACGCGTCAGAGGATTCGTTTGTGGTTTTACATTTTTTGGCTATTATGCCCAAATAAATGATTTTTCATTATACTTGCCTCCAGCCCTTCTCTATCAGCTGTGCTCATTCCGCTTTTTTTCTGAAGAAATCCTTGAGTCGCATTTGCAGATTGAGCTTGAAGAGGTCCACTTCCCAATTGAATGGATCCTGGGTGTGTGTGTATGAAAGATAGTCCTTCTTGCAGGACGGTCATCTCCGCTGCTGAAAGCACGCGATTTGAAATGTTGTAAATTACCGTCTCCTCGGTCAGGCTCTGTTCCCTCTCACCTTCTTGGAATCTCTTGGCAGGAATCTTCGATTTGCGCCCACCTCTCCTGATCTTTCGGCAACATCGGAATCGGGTAGTGGAGGTTTTGATGACCCGTATGGCCCACACCTAAAAAAGAATCCGCCAAGGCTCCATATTGAGCATCTGACAAGTCTGTGTCACATGTGTTATATGCTGCTCCCGTATTTGCTGCACGTCTTGAACGCGAGTAGCATCACCTTCTTCTTGATGTCCTTGTGTGGTTTCTCCTATGCCCAAAAGCCACTGCTATACTCGACGGTCTTTCTAGTCCACTATCACTTGTTTTAACTTGTCTCTTTTATATTTCACCAATTTGTCACGTATCCATCGATGGCTATCTGTATCTTATCTGTTGAATTGGTGTTAGTATCTGCAGTCAGGGTCTCTCCATGTTTATTATAGATAACCTCTATGTCCTTCTTAATTTTTTTCAGTTCTTTACTTGATTGTTTTTTCACCATTATAGTTAGATCAAAAGAACATTTGTTTAGTATATCGATCCATTTATTTATTTTTTACAAAATTTGGGATCATTCCCCCCAATAGTAGCTGGTTTTTAATCCTGAACCCTCTCAGCAGAAGTTTCTCACGCTGGAAATGTAAGAGGGTGACCCCGTGCAGATAATAATCTACTTCCCGCTTCTTCAATTTAATCAGATCATTATATCTGGGGCTTCTCTGGCCCCAGAACATCATCAATTTTTTCTTTGTATCTGTGTATTGGAAAGTCCCATAGCTGCCCTATTCCAGCATCTAGAGGACAGTGATGGTATCACAACAGGTATACAATATGTTCCGAAGTCAGGCAATCACGAGTGCTGCCACGTGATTGCCTGACTTCGAAACGGTATCGTATACCTATATTATACACAGAGAGTTAATCTCCCTAGAGAAGCCAGCAGCTGCTGGCTAATTGAGCAGTTTGAACTCAGGTGCAATCAGGAGGTGACTACACGCAGAGAGACTGACTGCTGTTCCAAGAGAAGTGGGACAGAGAAGAGTTCTCCCCAGCTACGCGAAGCTGGCGCAGTCCCCTAGGCTCGCAGGATGGTGGTGGCGGAGGCTGCTGGGACTGCCTGGGTTTTTAATCCCAGGAAGAACGAGAGATTGTGCTGAACCAGGGATGTCTTGTCCTTAACACTGGGCTTACAGAGGAGAGATTCTCTGAGCTCTCGTAGGGCTGAGCTCCCCTAGTAAGGAAGGACATGAGGCTGCGCTGAAGAGGGGATGTCTGCTCCAAAACCTGGAGTAACAGATAAGCGAAACACTTTATTGCTGTGTTCAGAGACTGCATTCAGTATATTCAGCTCTAATAGTACTTGTTTGGGGTGGTAACCAGCTTAGCTGTCCATCCAGGTAGTAAGGGTTGAAGCTGAATTTTTAGTTAGTCTCCTAAGAGGAGTAGGAGTATATTTTATGATTTTGTTTTGACTTAAAGGGACGGTGGGCCTGTTAGTGTATTATTTGTCCTTGTAAATAAACCCCATATAGAGAAATACTATGTTTCCTGTCTTAAATCAGGGATATAAGATCCTACGCTGTGAAAGAGACATCACACTATATAACAGACCTATATAAAAAAGGACGATAACATTTTACCGTAACATACAAATGGAGTTGTACATCTGACACATGCGTATAAAAAAGAATAGAACAATAACATAAAATACACACATAATAAATAAGACATATTAAAAAAAACAATTAAAGAATATATATATATATATATATATATATATATATATATATATATATATATATATATATATATATATATACTATAGCTTGCACTCAAAATAATAAAATGTAAAGCAGATGCTAGTCTTAAATAAATAATATAAACAATATTACCATTTGTGCGTCCGGTAAGAAAAGACTGCACTCAGGTCCAGTATTCCCAAAAAATATAGGCTGCCCAAACAGATGTTTCGGTCCCGGCGTTTCGCACCCCCTTGAGAAAGGCCCCATTCCGTGACCGAAACGTCGGTTTGGTCGCCTACTTTTGTACTATATGCCTAATAAAGATCTTTTTGGAATACTGGACCTGAGTGCAGTCTTTTCTTACCGGACGCAAGAATGGTAATATTGTTTATATATATATATACAGTGTTCGACAATCCTATACATCTGCACGCCTGGGGCGAGTGGATTTAACATCTGGGCAAGCTCTTATTGGCCCAAGCAGCACAAGTGTTTGTTTTTTTTAATTTTCCCTGCTCGCCTGACTGGTGATTGGCGCGCTCTCCCAGGCTTTGTGGGCGCGCGGCCAGGCTCTATATGAGCCCGCCCCTAACGAGCAGCCATTCTTTTCCCACGGATATCTGTTGGACACAGTAAGTACTATCTGTGCCTTCCTCCCTGTCCCCGGCGCTCCCGCTGCCCGCAGTTATGGAGGTGGTAGCAGGGGTGTTCTACTGTCCCCGGCGCTGTCCCCGTGTCAGACCGCGGGGTGGGAGATGGGAGCGAGGATGTCCCCTCAGGTCCCCGCTTCCCCCCGGTACCCGTGTCAGAAGGCGGGGCGGGAGAGGGGAGCGGGGATGTCCCCGCTTCCCCCAGGTCCCGCTGGGGGGAGAGAGGGGGGGAGAGAGGATATGGGATATATATGGGAGAATGTGTGTGTGTGTGTATATATATGGGAGAATGTGTGTGTGTGTGTGTGTGTGTGTGTGTGTATATGGGAGAATGTGTGTGTGTGTGTGTGTATATGGGAGAATGTGTGTGTGTGTGTGTGTGTGTGTGTGTGTGTGTATATATGGGAGAATGTGTGTGTGTGTGTGTGTGTGTGTGTGTGTGTGTGTGTGTGTGTGTGTGTGTGTGTGTGTGTGTGTATATATATATGGGAGAATGTGTGTGTGTATATATATGGGAGAATGTGTGTGTGTGTGTGTGTGTGTGTGTGTGTGTGTGTGTGTGTGTATATATGGGAGAATGTGTGTGTGTGTGTGTGTGTATATGGGAGAATGTGTGTGTGTGTGTGTGTGTGTGTGTGTATATATATGGGAGAATGTGTGTGTGTGTGTGTGTGTGTGTGTGTATATATGGGAGAATGTGTGTGTGTGTGTGTGTGTGTGTGTGTGTGTGTGTGTGTGTGTGTGTGTGTATATATATATGGGAGAATGTGTGTGTGTATATATATGGGAGAATGTGTGTGTGTGTGTGTGTGTGTGTGTGTATATATGGGAGAATGTGTGTGTGTGTGTGTGTGTGTGTGTATATGGGAGAATGTGTGTGTGTGTGTGTGTGTGTGTGTATATATATGGGAGAATGTGTGTGTGTGTGTGTGTATATATGGGAGTGTGTGTGTGTGTGTGTGTATGTATATAATGGAGAATGTGTGTGTGTGTGTGTGTGTATATA
>NC_134486.1:308779347-308884485 GCF_040206685.1 Ascaphus truei | reverse complement strand
CGGAGCATGTATGTAACACAGGCATACCCCGCATTAACGTACGCAATGGGACCGGAGCATGTATGTAAAGCGAAATGTACATAAAGTGAAGCACTCCCTTTTTTCCACTTATTGATGCATGTACTGTACTGCAATCGTCATATACGTGCAGAACTGATGTAAATAACGCATGTGTAACAGGCTCTATAGTCTCCCCGCTTGCGCACAGCTTCGGTACAGGTAGGGAGCCGGTATTGCTGTTCAGGACATGCTGACAGGCGCATGCGTGAGCTGCCGTTTGCCTATTGGGCGATATGTACTTACTCGCGAGTGTACTTAAAGTGAGTGTCCTTAAAGCGGGGTATGCCTGTATAATATGAATGTTCACATTTTCAAGCTACAGAATACTGCAACCAACCCATACAAATCATGGAAATGGAAGTAATATACGGGAACATCATACACATCAAATTTCATTCCCAAAGGTACAGTATCTTCAACTTCCCTTATCAGAACTGAAATGTTTATTTTTTTAAAATGGTAGTATATTCCACTGCATGTCTTGTGTTTCTATGATTTATGTGTGTAAGGGATATTTTTTTTAAACTTGATTGAGTTCATGTTTGACTTCATGTTTGCAAGGAGATATTACGTACAGCCACCAAATATCCTGCTTTCCCCAGTTTTCATGTCTGCACAGAAGCAAAAGTAGTTCAATAAATATAGGATGAATAACTTGTTAAAATTATAGAATTGATTATTTATTTATTTTTATAACAGCCCCCTACTCTAATATTTATACCAGAGGAAAGAATCCCTAGTATGAGAACTCGACCTCTACTAATATAAATAATAATATAAAGTTTAATGACCTCGTTTTAATCTAAAGAGAAACAAACATATAAGAAATATACAGAATTTTAAAACCTAAAGGACACTAAGTACCGGACTGGGTCCTATAAAGGATCCCTATAGTGAAGACATATTTCTGTATCCCAGAAATATGCGCATACAATAGTGATACACGAATATGTACGTTAGTTATCAGTGCTCTATATATACTGTAGAGCAGGCCTGCACAACTCGTAAAGTGCGGAGGGCCGAACTGCTCCAAGGAAAAAAAAATTGGGCCGCACGGGTAAAATCATCATCATCGTCTCTCCTCCAGCACCTCATCATCATCCTGCACCTCCCATCACTCTCCCCCCCCTGCATCTCCCATCACTCTCCCCCCTGCACCTCACATCACTCTCCCCCCCTGCACCTCCCATCACTCTCCCCCCTGCACCTCCATCACTCTCCCCCCCTGCACCTCCCATCACTCTCCCCCCCTGCACCTCCCATCACTCTCCCCCCCCCCTGCCCCACAAACCATATCGGCAGGCACCACAACCAATAACAGCAGGCCCCACAACCCATATCGGCAGCCCCCCAGCCCATTCCATGTCAGCATCCCACCCCCAAGTCAGCAACCAGCATATCCCCCCCTAGTCAGCATCCCCCCTGCCAAGTCAGCATTCCCCCCCCGCCAAGTCAGCATTCCCCCCCCCAAGTCAGCATTCCCCCCCCCCAAGTCAGCATTCCCCCCCCCCAAGTCAGCACCCCCCCCAAGTCAGCATCCCCCCCCCCAAGGCAGCACATCCCCCCCCCCAAGGCAGCACACCCCCCACCCCAAGTCAGCACCCCCCCCACCCCAAGTCAGCAGCATCCCCACCCCAAGTCAGCAGCATCCCCACCCCAAGTCAGCAGCATCCCCACCCCAAGGCAGCATCCCCCACCCCAAGGCAGCATCCCCCCCACCCCAAGTCAGCAGCATCCCCCACCCCAAGTCAGCAGCATCCCCACCCCAAGTCAGAAGCATCCCCACCCCAAGTCAGAAGCATCCCCACCCCAAGTCAGCAGCATCCCCACCCCAAGTCAGCAGCATCCCCACCCCAAGTCAGCAGCATCCCCACCCCAAGGCAGCATCCCCCCCCACCCCAAGTCATCCCCCCCCACCCCAAGTCAGCAGCATCCCCACCCAAGTCAGCAGCATCCCCCACCCCAAGGCAGCATCCCCCCCCCCAAGTCAGCAGCACCCCCACCCCAAAGCAGCATCCCCCACCCCAAGGCAGCATCCCCCACCCAAGGCAGCATCCCCCACCCCAAGGCAGCATCCCCCCCACCCCAAGTCAGCAGCATCCCCACCCCAAGTCAGCAGCATCCCCACCCCAAGTCAGCAGCATCCCCACCCCAAAGCAGCATCCCCCACCCCAAGGCAGCATCCCCCACCCCAAGTCAGCAGCATCCCCCACCCCAAGTCAGCAGCATCCCCCACCCCAAGTCAGCAGCATCCCCACCCCAAGTCAGAAGCATCCCACCCCAAGTCAGAAGCATCCCCACCCCAAGTCAGCAGCATCCCCACCCCAAGTCAGCAGCATCCCCACCCCAAGTCAGCAGCATCCCCACCCCAAGTCAGCAGCATCCCCCACCCAAGTCAGCAGCATCCCCCACCCCAAGTCAGCAGCATCCCCCAACCCAAGGCAGCAGCATCCCCCCCACCCCAAGGCAGCAGCATCCCCCCCACCCCAAGGCAGCAGCATCCCCCCCACCCCAAGGCAGCAGCATCCCCCCCACCCCAAGGCAGCATCCCCCCCACCCCAAGTCAGCAGCATCCCCCCCACCCCAAGTCAGCAGCATCCCCCCCACCCCAAGTCAGCAGCATCCCCCCCACCCCAAGTCAGCAGCATCCCCCCCACCCAAGTCAGCAGCATCCCCCCACCCCAAGTCAGCAGCATCCCCCCCACCCCAAGTCAGCAGCATCCCCCCCACCCCAAGGCAGCATCCCCCACCCCAAGGCAGCATCCCCCACCCAAGTCAGCACCCCCCCCCACCCCAAGTCAGCACCCCCCCCACCCCAAGTCAGCAGCATCCCCCCCACCCCAAGGCAGCATCCCCCCCACCCCAAGGCAGCATCCCCCCCACCCCAAGTCAGCAGCATCCCCCCCACCCCAAGTCAGCAGCATCCCCCCCACCCCAAGTCTGCAGCATCCCCCCCAACCCAAGTCAGCAGCATCCCCACCCCAAGGCAGCATCCCCCACCCCAAGGCAGCATCCCCCCCACCCCAAGGCAGCATCCCCCCCACCCCAAGTCAGCAGCATCCCCACCCCAAGTCAGCAGCATCCCCACCCCAAGTCAGCATCCCCCACCCCAAGGCAGCATCCCCCACCCCAAGGCAGCACCCCCCCACCCCAAGGCAGCACCCCCCCACCCCAAGTCAGCAGCATCCCCACCCCAAGTCAGCAGCATCCCCACCCCAAGTCAGCAGCATCCCCACCCCAAGTCAGCAGCATCCCCACCCCAAGTCAGCAGCATCCCCACCCCAAGTCAGCAGCATCCCCACCCCAAGTCAGCAGCATCCCCACCCCAAGTCAGCAGCATCCCCCACCCCAAGGCAGCATCCCCCCCACCCCAAGTCAGCAGCATCCCCCCCACCCCAAGTCAGCAGCATCCCCCCCACCCCAAGTCAGCAGCATCCCCCCCACCCCAAGTCAGCAGCATCCCCCACCCCAAGGCAGCAGCATCCCCCACCCCAAGGCAGCATACCCCCCCCCCCCCCCCAAGTCAGCATACCTCCCCCCCCCCCAAGTCAGCATCCCCCATGCCTACCAGATGATGTTGGCGGCGGGAGCAGACTCTGTTGCCGCCGACGGTGGCAAAAGGAGGAGAGGAGGTGGTGGATGGCGGCGATGGCAGGTGAAGCAGGGGGAACCGCGCTCTACTAACAGACCCTGAAGTTCCGGGTCGCGGGACTGGTGGGGCGCATTCCCCTGCTGGAGCCGGGAAGGGGGGTTAGGGGGGTTACAGGAAGCGCATGCGTTTGCTGGTGCGCGCTCCTAGAGGGCACAGACAGCATGCGGCCGCGAGGGTTTACCAGGGAAGGAGAGGAGTGGGGAAGGAGAGGAGGGGGGAAGAAGGGGGGCCGTCGCAGGGGGGGGAAGGGGGGCCGCAGAGGAGCTGCATGTTGCGGGGGGGGGGGGGGAATCGGGCCCGCAGAGGAGCTGAGAGTTACTTGCCCTTCCACCCCACGTTGGGAGCAGGGAAGGGGGGGGGGGGGCGGAGCGGGCCTAGCGCATGCGCGCCGGGACCGCAGGGAATCGGCGCCATTTTTTTTTCAAAGTTTTTTTTTTTTTCAAAGTTTTTTTTTTTTTTCAAAGTTTTTTTTTTTTTTTTTAAATCTCATCGAGGGCCGCACAGAGAGGCCAGGCGGGCCGCATGCGGCCCGCGGGCCGCGTGTTGTGCAGCCCTGCTGTAGAGTCTTACATAGCTGACACCTATTTGTATTTTTTAATTATTTTTCAAGTTAGTTTATAGACATGTAACCCACCCTGCCCGGCTCCTAAGGAGTTTACTTCTGATATTCTATATATTTGGATTCCTCTGTATATTACCTTATAAGGGTGCTGGGTACGTGCAGATGGGTGGTGATGGAGAAAGGATAGGCACCAGAAACTTTGTAGTTATAACAAGGTTGACTTTATTAGCAGTGTCACATATGGCACCCCTGTGAGCATGAGACCTGCATATGGGACAAGGGTTAATACTCCACTCGCAAGAGCTCCCACTTTTCACCTCCACAGAGGTCCCTCAAATGGACAATATCTCCTCTACAGGACAAGGATTAATACACCACTCGCAAGCTGCCCCACTCTTCACCTTCGCAACGGTCCCTCAAATTAGTTAACATCTCCCCAAAATCTGTCCCAATATACCACCATCACGAACAGCACACACAAGTGGACAAGTGACTTAGATATGCAACCAGGGTTAATACACATGGCTACTCTAGCCAACTCACCTTTCTCCTCCGCAAAAATACCTGCAATGAGTTCATGTTAACCCCTTACTCAATTGCTATCATATCTATACATTGCCACCTCCTGGGATATGCAAATAAAATGTCAAATTAATACTTGCCCCAGCTCCCTGTTTATTATAGTCAAAACTATGCACATTAACACACAAAACTCCGTTGTAGCAAAATGTGTCCGAAAATTTAAATACTCTCCCCAGAGCATGCAAAAGTTCATACAGAGCCCAAAGCATTACGTATTAAAAGTTTTAATATATATAAAAATACAGTGCTTAGGTTACAGAAAAAGTATTACAAGAACATACAATTACAATAAAATGCAGAACAGCTTCTCAAAATAAAAAGGATATAACATTAAAGAAAATCTATACATCGCTATATGTCATATGTTTTCCCCAGAGAGGCCACTGGTTCAGGAACATGAGATTCACGTGTTTGGTCCAAATGCACCTCTGTTGAAATCGGATTTTTCATCCTCCTTGCCCAGACTTTAAGGACAATATTCCCCATTGCAACAACATAAGCTCACCTCCATCATAAATTAGCTTTGAGATTGGCAGTTTTACGACAGAGTAAAAACCCTCTCACAAAATGACATTTAACTAAACCCTGCAATATCTAAATGTATTTATAACTTTCCTTAACTTATACTCACACACACGTGAGTAACATCAATATATTCAGGCATTTATGGCAGACGCAAAGAGACCGAAAGGACCGTCTTAATACTAAATTTAAGTGCCAAATTAATATCTGTTCCCCAGTACCTGCCAGACCTCCCATATCTGGACCCTTTGTTCTCGTCACCCTGTCACAAATGCAAATATCAAAATTGTCTACGTCAGCATCGCTGTCAAGTCCCTGATTCCATGTTTCATATCTTGGGATGGCATAGGATGGCATAGGATAGTTCCACCTCCCTGGCAATCCACAAACCCCTTCCAGAGAATGGTTTTGAAAAACCTTTTCTTTATGTCAGAGTCCCTGTCTGGCAGAACATATGTCCTTATCTCTAGAAAATATCAGTTTTTACCACTAGGCCTGCAAAAGGTCATAACATACCATAAACCCTCTCTTTGTACTTTTCCCACCCAACTTCAATCAAGCCCCTTTCAAGCTACCACAGATTTATGACAAGCCAGACCCCAAATATTGTATTTTCAACTTCAAACTGTAGCTCATTAACCCCTTAAGCACCAGATTGATTCAAATACCTAAAATATCATATTATCATGACAAGCAGGTTCTTAGAAACACAACTTCTCCAGTTGCTTTGCTGCGGTCCTAGAGAGGCACAGGCTTATAACAATTGAAGTAGTTGCTTGAACATATAAGATAACTTATTACATATTCTGCATACGTTCCCAATATCCTCTGGGTCCCTGATTGGAGTACTCCTTTATATCTTTGGTCAATGAGACATCGGTTCTTTAACTTTCTCTGACCATAGTTTTGGTAGTGCTTCAGTGCTGGGATGGCAGAGAGGTTGCTTTCAATTGGGCCCTACTGTATCTATATAAATATATATATATATATATATATATATATATACAGGCATACCCCGCATTAACGTACGCAATGGGACCGGAGCATGTATGTAAAGCGAAAATGTACTTAAAGTGAAGCACTACCTTATTTCCACTTATCGATGCATGTACTGTACTGCAATCGTCATATACGTGCATAACTGATGTAAATAACACATGTGTAACAGGCTCTATAGTCTCCCCGCTTGCGCACAGCTTCAGTACAGGTAGGGAGCCGGTATTGCTGTTCAGGACGTGCTGACAGGCGCATGCGTGAGTTGCCGTTTGCCTATTGAGCGATTTGTACTTACTCGCGAGTGTACTTAAAGTGAGTGTCCTTAAACCGGGGTATGCCTGTATATATATCTATATACATATATATATATATACAGTGCTTGACAAATGTCATACTAAATACAATTCTTTTTGACTATCTCCTGGAGTGCTGCCTCTGATATTCGGTCAAACGGTATCGTATAGCTTTTATATATATATATATATATATATATATATATATATATATATATATATATATATATATATATATATACAGTGCTCATCAAACCCGGTCGCCAGCTCACCAGCTGCCATCGGGTATTGGCTCGTGGCCAGTAACCATTCCCCTGCACTACAAAAAAAAAAATCCACTGCTCGAAAAAAAAAAAAAAAATCGTAGCTGATTGGCTGTGACGCGGGATGGAGTTGCCAGGACTTCAAACCGCCCTTTCTGCATGGGTAAGTAATGGGGGGGGGGGGGGTGAGTGCGTGCGTGCGCGTCTGCTGCTCCTCCTCTTCCTCCTCCTCCTCATCCTCATATTCTCCTGTATAATTGTGTCAGCTCCTATAATTTACAATTTACGGATCCGGTCATGGAGGAGTTTGGACAGATGCTTCAGGTGGGGGGAATTTAATACACTTTAAATATTTATATACTGTATACACTGATACACTGATACATCCCCCCCCCCCCCCCTCTCAGGTGTTCCCGCTGCCCGCGCGGGTCGGAACATACTGAAAAAGCTGCGGTGTTTCCTCCCCCCCCCCCCCTCGCCGGGGTGTTTACCCTCCCCCCCCCCTCCGGTGCTCCCTCTGCCCGCGCGGGTCACATTCTGTAGTAGCCGGGGTGTTTCTCTCCCCCCCCTCCTTCCGGTGTTCCCGCTGCCCGCGCGGGTCGGAACATACTGCAAAAGCTAGGGTGTTACCCTCCCCACCCCTCACCGGGGTGTTTCCCTCCCCCCCCTCGCCCCGGGGTGTTTCCCTCCTCCCCCCCCCTCCGGTGCTCCCGCTGCCCGCGTGGGTCACATTCTGTAGTAGCCGGGGTGTTTCTCCTCTCCCCCCCACCCCCCCTCCTTCCGGTGTTCCCGCTGCTCCGGCGCGGGTCGGAACATATTGAGGTAGCCGGGGGTGTTTCTCCCCCCCCCCCCCCTCTCTCCGCTCCGGCGCACGTCCCTTCCCGTGTCGTGTGTATGGGTATGAGAGAGAGATTGAATGTGTGTGTGTGTGTATGGGAGAGAGATTGTAGTGTGTGTGTGTGTGTGTGTGTGTGTGTGAGAGAGAGAGATTGATTGTGTGATTGAGTGTGTGTGTGTGTGTGTGTGGGAGAGAGCAAACGTGTGTGTGTGCAGGACACCAAAGGTAACCCCCAGTCAGTCACCCCCCCCCCCCACCCAGTCAGTCACCCCCCCCCCCCACCCAGTCAGTCCCCCACCCAGTCAGTCGTCCCCCCCCACCCAGTCAGTCACCCCCCACCCAGCCAGTCACCCCCCCGCACCCAGCCAGTCACCCCCGCGCCCCACCCAGCCAGTCAAGCCAGTCACCCCCACTCCCACCCAGTCAAAGTCAGTCATCCCACCCCCCAGTCAGTCAGTTACCCCCCCCCCCAGTCAGTTCACCCCCCCAGGTCAGTCAGTTGCCTCCCCCCCATCAGTCAGTTACCAAGTCAGTCAGTTACCCCCCGTCTCTCCTCTCTCTGTCTCTCCCCCCCTCTTTGTCTCTCCCCCCCCTCTTTGTCTCTCCCCCCCCTCTTTGTCTCTCCCCCCCTCTTTGTCTCTCCCCCCACCTCTCTGTCTCTCCCCCCACCTCTCTGTCTCTCCCCCCACCTCTCTCTCTCCCCCACCTCTCTGTCTCTCCCCCCACCTCTCTGTCTCTCCACCCCCTTTCTGTCTCTCCACCCCCCTCTCTGTCTCTCTCCCTCTCTGTCTCTCTGTCTTCTCTCCCCTCTCTGTTTCTCTCCCCTCTCTGTCTCTCTCTCTCCCCTCTCTGTCTCTCCCCTCTCTGTCTCTTCGCTCTCCCTTCTCTGTCTCTTCGCTCTCCCCTCTCTGTTCTCTCCCTCTCTGTCTCTCTCCCCTCTCTGTCTCTCTCCCCTCTCTGTCTCTCTCCCCTCTCTGTCTCTCTCCCCTCTCTGTCTTTCTGTCTCTCTCCCCTCTCTGTCTCTCTGTCTCTCTCCCCTCTCTGTCTCTCTCCCCTCTCTGTCTCTCTCTCTCCCCTCTCTGTCTCTCCCTTCTCTGTCTCTTCTCTCTCCCTTCTCTGTCTCTTCGCTCTCCCTTCTCTGTCTCTTCGCTCTCCCCTCTCTGTCTCTTCGCTCTCCCCTCTGTCTCTCTGTCTCTCTCCCCTCTGTCTCTCTGTCTCTCTCCCCTCTCTGTCTCTCTGCCCTCTCTGTCTCTCTGTCTCTCTGTCTCACTCCCCTCTCTGTCTCTCTCTCTCCCTTCTCTGTCTCTTCTCTCTCCCCTCTCTGTTTCTCTCCCCTCTCTGTCTCTCTCCCCTCTGTCTCTCTCCCCTCTCTGTCTCTCTCACCTCTCTGTCTTTCTGTCTCTCTCCCCTCTTTGTCTCTCTGTCTCTCTCCCCTCTCTGTCTCTCTCTCCCCTCTCTGTCTCTCCCTTCTCTGTCTCTTCTCTCTCCCTTCTCTGTCTCTTCGCTCTCCCTTCTCTGTCTCTTTGCTCTCCCCTCTCTGTCTCTTCGCTCTCCCCTCTGTCTCTCTGTCTCTCTCCCCTCTGTCTCTCTGTCTCTCTCCCCTCTCTGTCTCTCTGTCTCTCTCCCCTCTCTATCTCTCTCCCCTCTCTGTCTCTCTGTCTCACTCCCCTCTCTGTCTCTCTCTCTCTCCCTTCTCTGTCTCTCCCTTCTCTGTCTCTTCTCTCTCCCCTCTCTGTCTCTTCGCTCTCCCCTCTCTGTCTCTTCGCTCTCCCCTCTCTGTCTCTTCGCTCTCCCCTCTCTGTCTCTCTCCCCTCTCTGTCTCTCTCCCCTCTTTGTCTCTCTCCCCTCTCTGTGTCTCTCTCTCTCACTCTCTGCCTCACACTCTCGATCTGGATATCTTATTTACCCTGTATATCTTAACTGCCCTATACTACACCGAAATAACCTATACTGCTTTCTTCCAGATCTGACTCAAGCTTCACACGGGAGACATCGGAATCCCCCCTAACCCAGAAGACAGGTAGGGAACACCTCCCCTCCAATGTATAACATTGCAGGAATGAGGGTACCTGGACATTGAGGGACTGCGGATCAGGTAAGATCCCAGGCGGGATTGCTGCTTTAAATATTGTGAAGCGGGGGCATCCAGACACTGGTTAAGGGGTGCAGGAAACTAGTCATTCACATCTGGCTTTTTTTTCTAGATCTGACATTTACACACACATACACACACACACGTAACAAGGACTAATTGTAGTATAATGTAATACAATAAATAAACTTATGTCAAAAACGAATGTTCTTACTAGGAATTTATTCAATTTATTTTATTTATGTATTTAAAAAAAAGCAGGGGCGGGGTTGGGGGCGGGACTAGGGGCGGGACTAGGGCGGGTTGGGGGCGGGACTAGGGGCGGGACTAGGTGGCGAGTAGATTTTTGGGTGATTTGTCAAGCACTGTATATATATATATGAGCAACTTATATCTTTGGACACCCTCCCGCTGTGAGCATCCCAGCAGAGTATAAGGTGACACACTCCTTCTGTGTGCATCCCAGATGAGTATAGGACATATATATATATGTCCTATACTCATCTGGGATGCACACAGAAGGAGTGTGTCACCTTATACTCTGCTGGGATGCTCACAGCGGGAGGGTGTCCAAAGATATAAGTTGCTCATTTTCTTAGAGTCCCACAGTTACCATTTGGGGACACAGGCTATCCTGCTGGGAGCCTATACTTCTACTCCTCATCTCTCTAGGAAGCCTGACTACCAGGGCACTTCCCTATTTGAGAAAATAAGAACAGGGCCACCACCCTCTGTTTCACCTCTCCTGCAGTCGGAGGGTGGAGTTTTTCTCCCCTCCTATGTACAGTATGACCTCTCTCCCACTCCCTATCTCTAGACAGAAAAGAGTCTGAGCTAGGCCTCTGCTGAGTCACCTTAGCGGCCCCTGCCTGTAGGGTGACCAGACATCACGTTTTTTAGACTTTGTCCAGGGTCCAGACTTCTAAAAAAGAATGTCCTGTTTTTTTCTGGCCTTAACAGCCGCACATGTGCGATCAGCGCTTGCCAGCTGCTCTTGCCCATGCTCTTGTCATACCTTCCATTTGGGTCTGGGTCATCTGATCCTGGTTTTGTACCCTGACTGAGGGGAGCGCTTTTTTTGAGGTGCACCCCCCTGCCTGCTCCCCCTCGCTTTCATGCCCCCCTCCCTTGTTTGGCGGCGTCAAATGACGCCGCGGGGTCACGTGGTGTGATCTCACGTGACCCCATTGCCATGGAGACGGACGTGTTATCACTCCGCATGACACCGTGGCGTCATTTGATGCCGCGTTGCCATAGCAACGCGTCTTACCAGCTCTGTGGAATCCCGGTAAATGAGTTGCGATCCCCCGGCATTTAATTTAAATGCATCGGGGAAGAGCGCAGTGCCTCTGCAACCACCCACGCCCACCCAAACAAATCCAGCATGCCCCCCACTTTGGGAACCGCTGCCCTAAACTGCTGTTTAGTTAACTTTGGTATACATACATAGTTACATAGTAACTGTTTAGTTAACTGCTGTTTAGTTAACTTTGGTATGATAAAATAAAGTATACATAATCACCATTCTGGTCAAAGTGTGAGATGGGGAGTACCACAGTTGGAATTTACTTTTTTGATAGAATCAGGATCTATTTTATTTTAGGGCTTTTTTCCCCTATGTAAAGTTTCTCAACCATGGTGCCGGTTTGACACTTCCCACTACTGTAACTTGATGATTTTCCGCAGAAAATCAAATAAAACTTTATTTCAGTGTATTGTTAACAAAATAAGGCGCATCACATTTAAAATAACAAAACGTAGCAATTTCCTCTTACATTAATAATATTGTTTCTTACATACTGTAGTACTGATGTGTAGACAGCCCTCAGAATGTTGCAGGCACAATGGATCCTTGTGATTAGATGACTTTCCAAGAAGCTAACACTGGGATTTGAACCAGCTTTGAAGCGCAAGTGCTCAGAATTAGCTCGTTCATTTATAGAGCTACGACTTCAGCCAGTTTACATGCTCAATAATGTATGTATGTATGTATGTATGTATGTATGTATGTCTTTATTTATATAGCACCATTCATGTACATAATGCTTCACAGCAGTAATACACATGATAAATCATATAAATAATACAAATAACACATCATGGGAAGGAGTGCTTTTAGACATAAAAGTGTCATTTAGGAAAAGGAGTCCCTGTCCTGAAGAGCTTACAATCTAATTGGTAGGTAGGAAATACGAACGGAGACAGTAGGAGGGTGTTCTGGTAAGTGCGTCTGCAAGGGGCCAAGGTTTATGTATGAGGTGTATAGTATCAGCCACAGAGCAGAGAACTCATATGCTTCGCTAAGGACATGGGATTTAAGATGGGTCTTAAAGGTGGATAGAGCGGGTGCTAGTGGATATTGAAGGGAAGGGCATTCCAGAAGTGTGGATAACTCTGTAACCATAAATTATATTGTAAATGTAACATGTAGCAGTATTTAGGCATCTATTTTCAGTTTCCAACCAGCATTATAGGAACCTAGCTATTGAAAAACTGATGGGGTGCCCCACAAATAGGGATTTCTTCTAGAAATAAAAAGGTAGCAACACTGAATTAGTATGTCGATAAAAGATAGCAAGGAGCCTATAGAGTAGACAGAATAAAAATAATTCTGTAATTAAAAAACTAAATTTAGAAATGTATTAAAGATGTCCCTTTTACCTTACTTATTTTTACTGCAATACCTGTTATTGTGAGCAAGTATGTAACATGTGCTGCTGCCAACTCCCTTTATTGGTGCAAATGACATTGTAACACCGCCAGCTAAATACTGTAACTTAAGACTGGCAGCACAGCACAGGTTCCTATGAGTGCTCCTGAGTACTGAGCATGCTCACAAACGCCTAACACCAGCCAATGATCTTTTACTGAAACATGTTCATTCCTCCCACAGGAAATCCTCTGCCACATTTTCCTGGCCTCCCTTCGTCTGCATTTGTTGCAAACATGGTTTTTTTTTTTGTTCTTGCAAAATCACTAAGTAAGACACTAGGATTTTTTTTACGGGGGTAAATAGGATAATTAGCAAGCAGTGAAGAAAAGTCTTTCTCCTCCCCCTCTGCCCCGATCTGTATGAACACGACCTACCCCTACCAGCCCAAGCAAAGGCAGCCAAGCCTGATCCCGGGCAGCGATTGTTATCACATGTCCGTATGGAGCTCTGAGATGATTCATCATCATCAGCAGCAGCAGCAGCAGCAGCAGCAGCAGGGCGAGCGCGGGGATGCTGCGCACTGACAGCTTGCATGAGAGGGGGCTGGGAGCTCATTAAACCCAGGGCTTATCTGTCTCTGTTTAGCATCACGTTGGTGGAGATCTCCCGTAGACATCAACATGGAAGATACCCTGAAAAAGCTGCAAAAAGAGGCGTCTGGAAATAAATACAAAGCTATTAAGGAGAACTGCTCCTTGGCAATTGGTGAGTACGAGAGGGAGAGCACCTGTTCTAAATACAATACAGGTGGACCTGCTGCTGACAAAGGCCCCTGTACATTTCTACAGACACCCCATGTAATATGATTGCATTCTTTATTGTAATGGCTGCATGTCTCAAATTTCAATGTGTTGTTTGCTTTTACTATTCCAGTATATGTTATTTCAGTTTATAGTATTTTAGTAGAAGAATAGATTATGTGAATTCACTGAAATGGTCATAAATAAACCATACCATGTTTGTGTTTACTCCTGGGCAGTAATATTATGTTTGACTCCCCTAATGTAGTCACTGTTATGGATCTCTGAGCAGCAATAGGTCAGGAGGACAGAGCTACTGTCCATGGTCCTGCTGGGGACCACTAGGGCATGAATAGTCTTGTTACCCATATGAAACTTTGCAGATAATTGATTGCTACAATAAGCTAAACAAGATGCACATTACATGTGTGACTGGGGGGGCATGAAAGCTGCTGGTTTATTGCCTCTGGATGCCATCTCCTTGTTCATGTATTACAGGGCAAAAAATATGAAAAAGGCCAATCTAATTTCTCTCATTTTATTCACCTGTCATTTTTCATCCATGCACTTTACATGTTGGCCCTGTAGTCACAGAAAGTAAATATGCTGCCATATGAAGCAATACAGAATATAATTAAAAAGTGCTCCAAGCTTGTTTTTCTGCTTGGGACATGTTACCCCGCCCAGAAAATTCTTTAGTTTTCCCTTCAGCTAAACCACCCCTATACATTCAACCTGGATCAGTCTCTCAATATTAACATAGAGACATCTATATTAGGAAAATACTACTAGTTGTAGATAATTACAGTGGTATTAACCAGTGGTTAAAGTGTCATAGTACTATGGGGTATAGAGTAAAACAACCTTTTTATTTTCACATATAAAGTATCACTCTGTTTTTATTTACAAAATTACAATTTCACTTTCTTTGACCATATTTATATATATATAAACCCGCCATTCCCTTTGTAACAACATAAATTAAATATTGCTTAAACCTCTATAAAATACAGCCTAAAAAGCTCTGCCCTAACTTTTATTACGTGTGTGTATGTGTGTGTGTATATATATATATATATATATATATATATATATATATATATATATATATATAGTTTGTTCTTGTATAGCGCTGCTAGTTTTATGTAGCGCTTTACAGAAACATTTTTTTTGCATACATAATATACCTGCCCCGTAGAGCTTACAATCTATGTTTTTGGTGCGTGCGGCACAGGGAGATAAAATGACTGAGTAAATCCTACAGCCTTGAAAATGGCAAAGCCAGTACAACCAACCTCACACTGATGAGACCCATTAAGGTTGAAACATGTCCGTGAGTGGTTTCTTTGGCTTTGCATCTGATTCCCATGCTGTGCTTAAAAGCTGTGTTAACAGCAAGCATTAGCTTATAAGAGTTCCATGTAAAAATGGATTCCAGGCAAAAGATGACACTGAGCTCATTTACATATCATTTCCCAGAATCCCTTTCTGCAGTGAAGCACTGTATGCTAGGTCAGGGGAGCGCAATCTTTTTTCCCCTGCGTCCCCCTGATGGCTTTCCCCTCTCCTCGCGCCCCCCCTCTTACCTTGATTCAGACGTCCTGGCGTAATGACGTCACATTGTCATGGGAACGTGATGTCACATGACCCCGCTGTGTCATTTGAAGCCATGTTGCCAAGGTGACGCGTCACCAGGAGCATCTGAATCAAGGTAAGTAAGGTTTACAGAGGATCTGAAGCTCCCCCAGCATTAATTTAAATGCATTCGGGAAGCGTGCGGGGGCCTCTGTAAACCCCCCACAGCGAATCTCACATCCCCCCTGTGGGGCGCGCCCCCACTTTGCGCACCACTGTGCTAGGTGATAATGGTGAAAGGCAGGGTTGCAGACCTGTCAACGACATGTGAATATATATATATATAAAATAAAATTAAAATAATCAGGCACAGTCCCCCTACTTTTTTTAGTGATTTCGACCACTGGTATGATGTTCTCTGTGTTGCTGGGCCCTCTGGCACTGAAGGGCTTAATTATCAAGCATTATTCCAATAATAGTATGACTGTAGATAGCATGACATTGGAACCCCTTACCATAGACCAGGGCTCTTTTTAAATGGCTGCCTGCTGGCCAAATGTGGCCAACATGGCTCCTGGACTCTCTGCTCCTACTAATTTCATGCTAGTTGCTTAGGAGCTAAGTGCACATTTTTTTTACACTTAAACCTACTTGTAAATTAAGGCACTGTAAATATATATATAGTACAGATGTTATGTGATTAGAAAATGTTGAAATACAATATTGTTCACGTCTTCAAGTAATTTTTTCTACTCCTAAATGTTTCCTTATCTGGCCCCTTTGGATACCGGACTCCTGCCACAGAGGATAGAATTCTGCCTCAAGTCATGCACTGCCTGACACAGGACATTATTACATCACATTAAGCATTCTATAGCAAACTGTAATGAAACTGGTGGAAATTCTCAAATCTGAGATGCCCTTTACTTGCAAAAATTACATTTCAGTTCCTCAAATATTTGGCTAGTGATACAAACACATTTGATAACATTTACATTTCCCTGTTTTGTCAGGGTTGTGTTATATTTATATTTGCTAAGACTAGTATTGTATTGTATGTCTATTTATATAGCGCCAAAAGTGTATTCAGCGCTTCACAAAGAATACAGTACAGGGAATTTAAAATACATTAAGCGCAGCAAAATCAGACAATAGGAAAGGAAATCCCTGACCAGAAGAGCTTACAATCTAAGAGGTTTGAGGGGAAACTTACAGAGACAGCAGGTGAGGGAATAAGTGCTGTAGATGGCAGTGCTTGGCCACAATGGGTGGTAGGAGGGACTGTGGGACAGTAGCCATAAGTGCAGGCTGTTGGGATGTCTAACTTGTGGGGTGAGTTTTAAGGTTAGTCAGTATTAAATCAGAAGGTTAACACCATTTATAGTGAATTGACAGTAGATTATAGCCTCATGGTAGTGTTGCCAGGAGACCATAACCTTTACTACACATGAATGTGCTTAGTTCACATTTGTCAGATAGCAGCAGGAAAATAAGCAGAAAGGTCTGTCATTCTAGTATTATCACATACTGCGTGTGCTTCTCTGAATGTCCCAGAAGAACCCACTTTGGATTTTCTTCCACATTTGCGTACCACAAGGACATTGCATAGTGTGGATCTCAGCAGTTTAATGGGTAGAGGCTAAAAAAAGAGGAACTTTAAAAGATGAATGCACGACGAAAGTGATACACTGTTTACAATGATTCTAAAGAATAAAGGATGTCTGCCCTTTCCAGTAATCATGTTTTGCAGACTGTAAATTTTAAATGCAATAATTAGTAGATTGGGTGCAGCACATTTCACACCATTAATCTTGATAAAAATACACATTTTGGACCAAAACATTGATGCCTTAAATAACCATATTGTTTTTTTTTTCTTCTAAACCGATTTTGTTCATATCCGACCTACACTATTAATGCCGGACATGTTTCAATGTTTATTGTTGTGGTAGATAAAAAGGAAATGATGCAGACGCCATGAGATGTGCAGGTTCTCATCAATCTCAATGGAAGTACTGTGTGCTGGAACTCCACATTCTAAGGCTTATATTAGCACAATGAGGTGGTCTCCCATATTAGGAATCCCATATCTGGAGTAGGTTAGTCAGGCTCTATGCAATACAAGATTTTTTTTTCAATTTAAATCTATGTATGTTACATGGTTACGTACTAGATACGGTTGAGAAAAGACATATGGCCATCGAGTTCAACCTATGCTAAATTTAGACGACCGATACTCATCCTATATTTCTATATACATTATTTTGCCTCGTAGAAAGGCAAACACAAAACTCGCAGGCTTGCAACGCTTTGGCCAAAGGGTTAAACTAGATGACCCTTTTTCAAGAGAATATATAAGTATTTTACTGTGTATTTCTGTCATGTTGGATGTAGCATTGGGCTTCTCTGTCGTCTGTTGTAAACACAAAACTCCACTGAAACATGATGTCTCGTAAGGGGAAGCAACCACCCCAACCCCCGCACCTAAAAATGCTCCCTACGGACCGCAGAGAGCGGTGAAGTTCCGTACATGTGCCGCCTGGACGCAGTGCGGGCGCGCTGGCGTGTGCAGCGGGGCCTTCGCCTTAATAGTACAGCCACGGGCATGCTGGTTCTGATTTGAACTTACGTTTCCAAAGCAGAGAATTTTAACCTTTTAAAGAACTGTGGAAGCTTTTAGAATTTTCTTGAGGCTCAATGGAAACCCATATAAGATACCTGTAGCAGAAGCAAGCCTGTTACCAACAGCTTGGACTGTTGGGTGTCAATTAGCAAAGGGTTAATCCCTGCCTGGAGGAGGCAGGAGGATTAATGTGCTGAACTGGGCTGTTAAAGTTTAAAAGGCATACAGCTCACAGTTGGCTGTTCCTGGTCTGCAGATGGACACAGTGTGTGCGTGCTGAGAAAGAGCTGTGTTTTGAGTTGCTGACTTCGGCTGAATAAAAGCCTACGTTTATTTTTCCAGGCGCAAGTCTCCTGTCATTGCCTCTGCGTGAATTTACACGACACTACATACCTAAAATAATATTGTCGTAGTGCAGAATGTATAAAAATATTAATACTGTACAGTTTTAGCATATTCTACTAATATTTGTCTTAAAGGAAAAATACTGTAATATAGAAAAAAAAAGAATGACAATAAATGGCAAGGCACAATTTCCACCATTAATCATTTTTTTTAGTAGATCCCCTGGAAACATCCCATAAAACCCCAGGATTCCACTGAGCACAAGTTGAAAAGCACAGTTTCATAGCATACTGCACTTAGATTCATGTTTTCAAAGTCTTCTATTTAAACCAGCAGGTGCTGCATTATGGGCATTTAAGGGCCATGTTTTGCATTCAAGCCTTTCCATTTGTATTCCCTGACAAAACTGAAGAGTGTTTGCGAGAGATTTATCCGCAGGTCTGTTTGTATTTGAGCAAATTATAGGTGGGGTGTTTAATACTCCTTTTCATATGCTTATCTGCATTTCATGAATTAAATGTTCTCTGCAGGGACACAATGTGGAATATACTCAGGAAATGGAACAGTCTGTTATTACTGACATTCTGGTCTAAAATCTCAAATAATATTGAAGAAAGAAAAAGCTACATTGTTATTTGCATTGATTTAATTGGCATAATTTTATACCAGAATATGCACTTAAAATCAGCAATTTGGGGATATTCAGATATGCTCAAATGAACCTCAAGCCTCGTATTGCTCCATTTCTTGAGTTTCTTTTTTTTTAAACTTAAATTGCTAGCAATCGCTTTGTAGGATTTTGGGGGTGGGGATACACAGAAGAAAAAGGAGTAGGGAACATTGATACATATACTTGGTTGAAATCGCAAGAGGGGAGTTAGTGGGAAGAGGACAGCATGCCTAACCACTTTTTAGGTAAGATAAGACCCATAACAAGTTTTAAAGCAAAATAGTTACAATTGTGTAAGTTTGATGTAAGTTTGATCCTGTTTAAAGGTTTTTTATATGAAATAAAATGAGTTAGGAGATCGGCAATTTGATGCATCCAGCAAGATATATATTGCATTTCTGCATTAACTGTGATCCTGTGATCTATTAATACATTAATTTATGTATATATATTTCTCTCTCTCTAAATAACATAGAAACCCTGGAAGCTCCAGTTGATGTAACCAAGATCTCCCCATACCAGCTAAGGTAAGTAAATATGTGTTTCATAGAACATTAATCTCCCTTAACCCATTGAATGCAGAGGGGTCGGCATGCAATATGTGGCAGAAGATAACATCCTTAAATGTCCTGGATAATCCGAGAGAGCAGGTTTCTCACTATTCCGGGTGTTCTGCGCTGCGGAATTGAATGGCGCCATACAAATATAATATCATAATAATATAAAAAAGGGTTTTCCTTTAACAACCTGACTTTTCCCTTTTCACTCAATTCGCAAATATCATTATGACAATAATGGCCTTCCCAATAAAAGTGGCCTGCATTGGGAATTTGATAACAACTGCTTTATTAATCAGTCCTGATCACAGCCGTTTTGGCATCTCGCCAGCATTCTTTTTACGGTTACAGATGTAGCCCAACTTACTGATTCCGAAGCTGGAAGCCCTATACCTGGCAGCATTCTGTGGACTCCATACATCTGTTTGAACCCTGTTTTCAATGACAATGTTTCTGTGAAAATAAACAGGAGTGTCGTACATTGGTGTGATGGGAGAACAGTCACTTGTGCTGTCGTGGCCAAGCTTATATCTGCAGATAGGTCACTGACAAATGCTGTGTAAAGTGCACATTTCTTGGTATTTGTTGGTCAGATTTAGACAGGATTTGACATTCTAGCGTAAATATGAAAAGCTATTAATAACCATATATTCAAAGCAATGATTCTGCAAACTGTGGAACCCTTGAAAAATTGATTGTGACACCACCGAATTCTTTTATAACTGTATTGCGACTGTGGAACCCCAGTACATTTTCTGTATGTACGTAAAGATACTATTGCTCTTTCAGGGCTTATGTTTTTAAATAATCTAACAGATTTCTTAATTGTATATAATGTATATATTTACAGTACAAAACATTAAAAACCCTTTGGAATTATTCCATTTAAAAATAATGGGCAAGAAGTCAGTGATTGGTCTTGAAGGGTACACTTTCTTCTTCTCAGGGGACCTTTGGTACTCTCCTCACAACAGATTGAAAACCACAGTATGAAGCAAAATGTTGAAGATCCTGAAAATATGTTGTGATAACTCTTGGGGACCAGGGTTCCTCGTAGCTGATATTATAGTGTACAGGGCTTTCCAAACCTTCCATGTTTTTTTCTTTTAGATTTCCTCTGCAAGTTCTTTTAGAGAACATATTTATTAATTGCAGAACAGCTTCAAAATCTCGCAGATTGGAGAAGAAACCTACAGTATGAGATTTTGAGAACCCTTTACACCAGGGGTTTGCTCCTGTGCCCCCCCTGCCTTGTGTCCCCCGGCGCTCGCGCCCCCACATCCCCTTCGCTTAGTGCGGCATCAAATGACGTGCATGGTCATGTGACATCACGTGACCAAATGGCGCCGCATTGCTATGGCAACGCGTGTTTGACAACATGCCGCATGACCCCGCGGCGTCATTTGATGCTGCGTTGCCATGGAGACGCTTCCAGACGCCGGCTGAATCACGGTAAGTTGCGGTTGCAGAGGCTTCACGATCCCCCGGCATTTAATTTGAATGCCTTTGGGAAGAGAGCGGGGCCTCTGCAACCGACCGCGCCCCCTCCAGAAAAATCTCGCACCCCCCCGTTTGCGCACCGCTGCTTTACACTATACTTTCTTCGGTGAAGAACCGTGATGTTAGTGCCCTAAAAGGTATCACAACCTACAACAAATCTACAATTTTCCCGATCAGTACAGCTTTTAGAACTCTGAACTAAAACTTGGACATACATAAACAGCTGGGACAAAAGACAAAAATGGTTGGAGTAATATTTTTCCTACGTTTTAGAAATTGAAGATTCAGAAACTAAATCGGATACGATAGCTGCATTTTTGGTGTCCCTTTTGCTTCTCCAAATAATCACTTTCTGAATTCTAATTAATAAAGTAAAACGTTTGGAAATAAAAGTGAGTATAGATTATTAGTCTGTGGCTTCCAATGTACTTAATAATTAATGAGGATCATGTGTCTTTCTTCACCTCCTGTCTGTTTGGTCTGGCGAAACCTTCCTTTCATGCCCGGCTGTGTATTAAGATGCCTCTCAATCTCTTTGGATATGGTATAGCAAACACCAAACATCCATTGTTAGTCCCGGAGACACCCAAAAGCCGATGTAATACAGTATAGATTTGTGGATCATATAAGGTATGAAGTGAAAAGGCCCGGCACATACAGTTGGAAGAGTAACTTGCAACTAAGACCGCAGTCTCCTGGCTAAAAAGAAATTGGGGCAAAAATACTATACAAAGAAAAAACTGCCATAGATTTAAATGGTAATGTTTCTCCTTCATCAATTTGGTGCATTTTATCCCCCCGCCCCACTATTGCAGTGTGCCGACTTTGATAAATGACCCCTAGTTTGCTTAAAAGTAGATCACATAGAGGTATTGATGGGAAATGACTGAGAAACATCAGCTAACCATTTAATGTTGCCCTGGAGAGTTGTATACACCTCCTGTGAAGTTAAATGTAATTGTTTGAACTTCTCCAACAGGGAGGGAGAGAACTATTGCTCTAGGCCAGAGCTTCTCAAACGGAGGTGCATACAGTATACCAGTATTGATACACAAAGAGCATAAAATGTGGTGCAAAAGGACATAGAAAACCAAATACAACATGTACACTAAACGTTTGTTTAATAAAATTAAGAAAAAGTAGGGTAACAACTATAATGTGATGTAGGTGTAATATATATAGCAAACTCTCTACTTTTCAGGTTGACATGTTGATTGTTAGCTGAAAAGTGTGTGTGTGTGTGTGTGTGTGTGTGTGTGTGTGTGTGTGTGTGTGTGTGTGTGTGTGTGTGTGTGTGTGTGTGTGTGTGTGTGTGTGTGTGTGTGTGTATGTATGTACTTTTTCCTAGAAAATATTTTGCTCATCCTAATGCCTTTCAGGCATTTAGATTTAGAAATCTCCCAATTTTTATCCCACATACAGTATCCCTGAAACAAGATTTTTTTTTTTTATTAGACATGGGGGAATTTGTCAATTTTATTTGCTGTTCCCTCGAACCCCGCATTTTGGGAAAACAATGTAAAAACAATTGCAAATATGATGGTGTTTACAGTTTATTCGGAGTGAATTTGCAAATATTGTCCAATTTTCTAATATTTGGGGGAGGGGGATTTGCAAATATATTCTCCTATTTTGCATATAATTTTTTCTAATTTGGGAATTTTCGAGTATTTAAATAAAAAATAGTGGTGTTTTTTTTTTGTTGTTGTTTTTTTTACTCTAATGCTGCAAAAATGGCGTCCGTTCGCATTTTCTAATATTCACGGCAAATTAAAAAATTCTCATATCTCTATTTTCTATATATTCTGGCCAGTATATTCTTAAAACACCTGTCACATTGTTGGCATTTACTTTGTCAAAGCTCTTTCATAAAGTCTTTTTTATAATATACATTTTTAAAACTTTCTGGATCCCTTCCCTATTTTAACAGAGGGCACATATTGATTTGTATGTTTCCTGTAACTAAGTATCATTCGTATGAACAACATTGGCAGCCTTCCCTTGACAATTTGAGGCTGTCTGCATTTGCAAATCATACAGGGTTTGCCTTTGGATTCTATTACCTGAATGGGCTGTTCTGATTCAATGAATCCAAAACCGATCCAAGTATAACATCAGCCAAACAAAAAAATCTCACCAAGTCTGCAAATCAATACGTGCAAGCAAATCTTGCAATGCTTGGCATCCCCGCTTAAAAATGCAGTCAGAAACTACGTTCAATCGAATAAGTCCATGAATGAATACATCCAAAAGGAAGAACACCACGGTACTATGGGTTGGCAACATACAAATAAAATATAATAATAATAAATGTGGTGTAGAGTCTACACTGTAGAACGTACTTGTCTACTGATTAATCTACCAGGAGCATCACATAATATTTTGTAAAAAGATAAAAAAACATACAGTATATTCACATAATTTCTTTACTGTTAATAAACTGGATGATCCTCTAGCTCTGAATGGGTTAATGATCTCACTTGCCGCTCTTCCACTTTGATTACTTAAAGTGACTCCACTGCAAACCCATGCTACATTATTCTGTAATATTTAATGAATTCAATATTTTATCTGATCTCTGCCTCTTTATTCGGCTGAGATCTGATCTCGTGATTAATTCTGACCCTACATCATGCACACGCATACAGTCTAGTGTTTATGCTCAGTTTATCTCTAGTGCTCCATAGAAAGATTATCACTTCCCTGCTCCCTGTTGCTAGAACTCCATTGACATCTGTCAGTCAACTGACCTGCCATTTCTTTATTAACTAAGTACTAGCACCTTTAACCTCCAGATGTAGCCAGCGATATTGCGACCCATGTGCACTGCAGTGGGCTATCGGGGGAAGCGGACATTGTTTTGAATCAGCCGCGCGAGTAGGGGTGGGGCTATTGCGCCATGTCACCGCGCGAGAGCACCCCGGGCTGCAATAACGTTGGCCACATCTGTAGATGCTGCGGTGATGTTGTGACTCAGATGGTCAGAGGCCTCCTTCTCCTGTCAGCAGCGTTTCCAGGCAATGCAATGATCATGTGAAGAGATGGCAACAGTGCACTTTTTTTGTGCTTAACACAGCAAGGGTCATATTTACTTAACAGTGCTAAGCCATAAAGGCACGTTATGGCTGATTGACAGAATTGGGCTGTAAGGTGCCTTATGGCTCAGCACCACTTAGTAAATATGACCCTGAATCATTTATTATTATTGAGATTAACTCCATCACTTTCCTGTATATTAACAGCACTAGAAGGTTTTATAAGTGCATTTCTCTTCAAACTACAGTATTACTGCTGTGATCATGAAATGGGGGAAAGAGATTAACATGGATCCAACATCTATCTTTCCATAGATTACTGTAATTCTTAATAAATTAACTAAATGTGTAGAAAGTGGCGGTCCTTATACTTTCATCTAATAGAAGTCCTACTTACTCCTTCAGAACAGTAGATAGCAGCCCATAATGCCTGGACATTGCATTCAATTAATAGTAGATTATGACAGTTCTTGATACATTCTGCCCATTTTCTCTTGTCGCTATACAACTAAAATCCATTGCATGTTTCCTACTCCTGCTTTGACTTGTTATATTGTTAGTTGCAGCCTCTCTGGTGCAGATGGGGTATCTTATCTTACGTGTAAATAACATGATCTCACATGCTTTCTATTTTATGTATAGAAAGGACTCAGTTTATTTTTTTTTAAAGTGTTGTTCCTTTTTTAAAACATTTTTGTTCCTTGGTTTGGTTCTAGGGAGAGATGTCTTCTTCCCCTTCAACTTGCACTGGAGTCAAAGAATGTCAAGTTGGCCCAACATGCCCTGGCTGGAATGCAGGTAAGGAACACTGCACATCTTTGGCATATCACGTGGTACCTTGTGTTCATCGTTTTGTTTTGCAGTACCTAGAAGCTCATAACGTAGAGTTTACCAATTTTAAGGGGAGAAATACAGCTGTGGGCAAGGCTCGCCAAACACAGTGGAGAAGAAGTCTTACAGCCATATTTAAGCTGTCTTTGGGAAATCTGGGTGTCTTGTGGAAATGCATTTACAGAACTGGAAGGCATCTTTTAGCTGTGCCATTTGCATAAGGTGACTTAGGTTCAGGCCATCTGCTTTAAGTAGTCACTTTGAAAGAACTAAATTGATATGAAGCTGCTTTACCATAAAATTAATGTAAGCCAATAGATATTTAGGCATTATATTTTATCTATGAGTATGTGATAATTTATATGATTTTACTATATGTTAATGTTAATATAAATAAATATAATGGAACAATATATTACTTATATTGAATTATACTTGTATTGCATTTTTAATAAATAGTAACCTTTACCAAATTAACTTGTGACCTACAGCAACATGGTAAATGCTATAAGAGCAAGTTATAAATATTATAAGAATAAATAACATTACAACATTTATAATGTTAAATGTCATGAAAGTCATCTTGACAACACACACTTACATATATATATATTGTATGAAATGTACAATGGCACCATTTACATTCAACACATTTCATGTGAACGCACATTTAAACCACGAGTATCTTTGTTAAATACAAATGTTGACATTGTGCACAGCGATGCTGTATGTGTTTATGACATTTCCGTCTTAGGGTCTTATTCTATATTAAGTGCTTTTAAACAGGGGTTCTTAGGGCTTCACTAGAGGGCTCCCTGCAATTTTCAGGTCATTGGACAATTGTACCAAATACAGAAGAAATTACAATGCATCTGATCTCAGACGCGCTATTAGAGATGGTTGGGGTTCCTTACAATGCATCTGCTCTCAGACGTGCTACTAGAGAGGGTTGGGGTTCCTTACAATGCATCTGATCTCGGACGTGGTATTAGAGAGTGTTGGGGTTCCTTACAATGCATCTGATCCCAGACGTGGTATTAGAAAGTGTTGGGGTTACTCAGAATTTCACTATATAATTATAGGGTTCCCTAACCTATAAAAGTTGGAAACCACTGTTCTATATATTTCAAAGTTGCCATTCATGCCTGTGACAGTAGTTCCCCTGCCTAATTACTTTGCATGTATAGCTGCTGAGTCCAGCACTGAGCTGGTTAAATATCAGCCTGAGCTAATTAGCCAGCCCTCAACTGGATCATTAGCAGGGCTTAAAAGCCTGGAACTTGCTGCAGTCTGTGTCTTACCCTGGAACCCAGCAGAACCACGCTGCTACTGGAATCACAGACACCCTTTTCTTGCATAAAGACGGAGCCTTCCTGACCAAGGGCTCAGACATGCTCTGGACTGTTTTAATGGACTGTTCTAACCCTGTAGAAAGCTACACACAAGGGAAACTCCCGCACCGCCACAATGTGAACCACAATGTTGAGGTGCTTACTAGGTAAGGGATTGGAGTATACAGAAGAAAAGGAACCTAGTATACTAGCACTCAGTCAAACTAAATGTATAATGATATAGTTAAAATACTTTATTGGCAAACAATGAAATAAAAAAATGGGCTTTAAAATAACAATGTGTCAAACAGCACGTGACTGTGATCATTCGTAACTTAACTAGAGGTGGTTAAGTAGTGTATACATATGGAGATCCTTGATAGATATTCAGGATCCGTTGCTATGTATATAGCCTCCTATGTATATGGAGATAAGTCCGTGATGTATCCACCACACAGATGATGTCAGTCCTGATGTATATTCTCAGAGCGTGTGTTGATAAGCGCTCTGAATCAAGGTGACATATATATGATATGTAGGTATAGCATCTAAGTGAAGCAAGGCAGGAATCAATGTGTGACCATCTGTTAATGTGTGTCCGCTGTATAAATCCTAATCAAACACTAGAAGCTGCTTAATGTTGAGGAGGCACTCTATAAGTATAACCCATGGATCCTAATGGAACAAGTCTATAGGTATGTACTCAATATAAGGATTGATGCAAACACCCTTGATAGTGTACCTAAGACGGCGTTATAGCCCTGGTAGTGTAGAGAAACAATGGCTTGGCTACGGGGCTAGTGAAGGGAATACTCGTGCATCCTTAGTGTAGTCATAGGCAGCTATCCGTGTATATCCTCTGCACAGGATATATATTGGCTGCAATGGTATAGAAAGTGTATATCATTAATCCATACAGACCCCCATGTAAAGGGAAATGTTGGTTGGTAAATGCATACACCTATATACTGCCAGACTATGTTGGAGGTATGAACAGGTAATGGTATAGATCCTCAACATGCGGTAGATGTAGTTGCAGTGGTAAGTATATTGTATACCAATACCCATATACATATATAGGTATGGCTACGGTGACTATATAAACTATCAGTCACACACAGGGACCTCCCCCTACGTGCCCTGAAGAAGCGTTCACTCGTGAAACGCGCGCGTCGGCAACTCACCTACCATAAATTCCGGACTCTAAGCCGCAACTTGTTCCCCACGCTTTGAACCTCGCGGCTTAAACAATGACGCGGCTAATATATGGAATTTTCCCGCTTTCAAATTTTTTTTTCTCAAAAAAACACATTCTGTGACGTGCTCAGTTTTTTGGTGGCATGAAGCTTTCATTCGACCCAGGCCTGCACAACACGCGGCCCGGGGGCCGCATGCGGCCCGCCTGTACTCACTGTGCGGCCCGCGGGCCGCATGCTGCCCGCCTGTACTCACTGTGCGGCCCGCCTGCACAACACGCGGCCCACGGCCGCACGCGGCCCGCCTGTACTCACTGTGCGGCCCGCGGGCCGCATGCTGCCCGCCTGTACTCACTGTGCGGCCCGCGGGCCGCATGCTGCCCGCCTGTACTCACTGTGCGGCCCGCCTGCACAACACGCGGCCCGCGGCCGCACGCGGCCCGCCTGTACTCACTGTGCGGCCCGCGGTGGCTTTCTGCTCTCCCCCTCCCTCCCGAGTCCACTCTCCCGCCCCCCCCCCCGCGAACTCGCTGTCACCATCCCCCGCGAGCCGTTGTCACCATCCCCCGCGAGCCCGCTCTCCCCCTCGCAGAGTATCAGCGCGCTCTAGCCTTGAGGCACTTCCTGTCTGCTGCTTGCTAGAGCATGCGTGCACTCCTGCTTGGACGGCAGAGTATATACTGCTTGGACAGCAGAGGTATTTACTGGTTAATGTGAGGTGCTGGGGGGTTAATGTGAGGTGCTGGGGGCTTGATGTGAGGTGCTCAGGGGTTAATGTGAGGTGCTGGGGGCTTGATGTGAGGTGCTCAGGGGTTAATGTGAGGTGCTGGGGGGCTTGATTTGTGGTGCAGGAGGTTGATGTGATGTGCTGGGGGTTGATGTGATGTGCTGGGGGTTAATGTGAGGTGCAGGGGGAGATTGATGGGAGGTGCAGAGGGGGTTGATGTGAGGTGCTGGGGGAGATTGATGGGAGGTGCAGGGGGGGTTGATGTGATGTGCTGGGGGTTAATGTGAGGTGCAGGGGGAGTTGATGTGAGGTGCTGGGGGTTAATGTGAGGTGCAGGGGGAGTTGATGTGAGGTGCTGGGGGTTAATGTGATGTGCTGGGGGTTAATGTGAGGTGCAGGGGGAGTTGATGTGAGGTGCAGGGGGAGATTGATGGGAGGTGCAGGGGGGGTTGATGTGATGTGCTGGGGGTTAATGTGAGGTGCAGGGGGAGTTGATGTGAGGTGCTGGGGGTTAATGTGAGGTGCAGGGGGAGTTGATGTGAGGTGCAGGGGGAGATTGATGTGAGGTGCAGGGGGAGATTGATGGGAGGTGCAGGGGGGGTTGATGTGAGGTGCAGGGGGTGTTGATGTGAGGTGCAGGGGGAGTAGGCACCTGCGGCTTATCGACGTGTGCGGCTTATTTATGTTCAAAATAATAATTTTTTTAAAATTCAGTGGGTGCGGCTTATATTCGGAAATTACGGTACTCTAACACGCGGGAAGCCTTTTCATTTGAATGCAGCATTGTTGGCACTGTTCCAAGCTGCGGTACTCTCAGCGCCCCGCGTGTGGTTTGAAACTTTGCTCCTACGTGTGAGAATTACACTGTAGGATCTTACAGTATTATAGGGGCCGTTTTCATTCTACCACACAGTTAGGCTTGTCCTCGAGCACATCAGCGCTGATATACTAATGATCAGCGCTGATGTAGGGGACAATGCATTGCCAGATATCTATATATGTGTCGCATCTGTTTTAAGTGTGTGATCTAGCACTTACCTGCTGATTGGTGGGTCAGTGGGGGCTATCAGTTTATACAATACCTCACCACATGATACCTACCTGCCGCCGGGGCTCTGCCTCAATCAGCTGTTTGCATGCTGGTTTGTTAGAAGCACCAGTTAACTGATCCTCCAAGTGACCCTTAGCACAATTAGCCCATATCATTTGAAACTTTTATTCTATTGAGGAATTTCTGCTGGATAAACATGATTTCTATGTGCTATTTGGGCTGACGGGATTTAAAGGGGCCATATCCCTTCAAAGATCTCTGTCCATGAATAACTTTATGGATCAGTCATTCATGAGTGCTTCTATTGCAGATTACCCTTTAACACTTCCCTGACTGGGTGGGTGTATATGGGTATTGGTATACAATATACTTACCACTGCAACTATATCCACCGCATGTTGAAGATCTATACCATTACCTGTTCATACCTCCAACATAGTCTGACAGTATATGGTGTATGCATTTATCAACCAACATTTCCCTTTACATGGGGGTCTGTATGGATTAATGATATACACTTTCTATACCATTGCAGCCAATATATATCCTGTGCAGAGGATATACACGGATAGCTGCCTATGACTACACTAAGGATGCACGAGTATTCCCTTCACTAGCCCCGTAGTCAAGCCATTGTTTGTCTACACTACCAGGGCTATAACGCCGTCTTAGGTACACTATCAAGGGTGTTTGCATCAATCCTTATATTGAGTACATACCTATAGACTTGTTCCATTAGGATCCATGTGTTATACTTATAGAGTGCCTCCTCAACATTAAGCAGCTTCTAGTGTTTGATTAGGATTTATACAGCGGACACACATTAACAGATGGTCACACATTGATTCCTGCCTTGCTTCACTTAGATGCTATACCTACATATCATATATATGTCACCTTGATTCAGAGCGCTTATCAACACACGCTCTGAGAATATACATCAGGACTGACATCATCTGTGTGGTGGATACATCACGGACTTATCTCCATATACATAGGAGGCTATATACATAGCAACGGATCCTGAATATCTATCAAGGATCTCCATATGTATACACTACTTAACCACCTTTAGTTAAGTTACGAATGATCACAGTCACGTGCTGTTTGACACATTGTTATTTTAAAGCCCATTTTTTTATTTCATTGTTTGCCAATAAAGTATTTTAACTATATCATTATACATTTAGTTTGACTGAGTGCTAGTATACTAGGTTCCTTTTCTTCTGTATACTCTAACCCTGTAGAAAGTAAGCTGCTTTATGTTCTTTGGTACATACGCTGAATTTAAGCTCTTTTTGTGTTCCACATTTTAAGGCTACATAAAAAGCCAATACTTGGAACCGCCACATCTCGTTGCCTACTGACTGCAACATCTAGTGTTTGAAGTGGGATCCTAAGTGGCTCGTGCTTCCGAAGGGCAACACACGAAAAAAAACATTTTTGAAAGGAGTTTCTGCAGGAGCAGGCCAGCAAAACGGACTACTACTGCAGCAGCAAGCCCTGCTCCTAACCCAGAAACAAGCAGCGCAGGATGAAAAACAGGCCGGGCAAAACAGCGAATAGGCCAAGCAAGCCGGACAACTATTGCAGCAAGGCCAGCTCTAAATTCAGCAGCAGACAGCCCAGGATGAGAGACTAACCACCTGTGCTGTCCCGGTCCCCTCTGTCTGCCCGACCAGAACTTACAGACAGACCACCGGTTTTCCTGAGAAACATTAAGCTGGCTCAGGACCCAGAGGTGTTCCTGTTAACCTTTGAAAGGGTCGCCGAAGCCCAAGGCTGGTCCGTTGGATGCTGGGCAACCACTTTTGAACTTCTCAAAGGAGAAACCCAGGCCACATAGGGCCTTCATGAAGATCAAGCTATGTATTATAAGCGGGTAAAATCAGCCATTCTGGATCGCTTAGGCCTAACCCCAAAAGCCTATCGGCAGCAGTTAAGGAACGTGAAATACACACCTAAGTTGAGACACCGGGTAATAGCTCAGCACTTACTGGACTTGTATACTCGGTGGATGCAGCCTGAACAGCGCACCATGGAGGGGATTCTTGAAACAAGTTGTTCTGGATCAATGCCTAGAGCTGACCCCCCACACGCTCCTGGGTAAAATGCCACGCTGCAAAAACCCTAACTCTGGCTGTTCAGGTCGTGGAAAACTTCCTTGGGGCCGAGGACCAGGAGTGTGTCCTGGGCCCGATGGCACACAAACCACCAGCTCTCTGATGCCCGAAGAGGGAGGCCGGAACTGCATGCAAACTACAACCCAACCACTCTGGACCACGAAGGGATCAACCGTTCCAGCCATGGAGAGGTCCTGACGCTGGTCCCAGTCGAGACCCTCATCTAATTCCTGAGGTTGACTCATCGTCACATGAGGAGAACTTCAGAGGACACTGCATGCAGGACCCACCCGGCTCCTTGTCTCCAGTCTCCCATCCACATGAGGTATCCACATCAACACCCTGCGACAGTGCCCTCTCCATGTTCTACCTGTGCAGAACAGGGCCACCATCCTACTGTATGGAGTGCCCACAGATGGATGGACCAGGCCCATCTCTTCAGATTTCCCGAGTAAAAGCTGCAAGCCCTGGCTACCTTCAGTCCTGATTGGGGCTTAAATCTGTCCAGGCCCTTGTGGATTTGGGGTCTGGGAAAACCATTTTCTTCCTGGAATATATACCACCTGAAGTGCTTTTCTATGACTACCCATGGAGCATAGAATGTATACATATGATCCAAAATGATACCTGACTGCAAATATTCTGCTTCAGGTAAAAAGGGTTGGGTGGCCAGGCTAGAAGTAGGAGTCAATCCTGGCTCCCTGCCCCAATCTTGCTTGGCTGAGACTGGCCCTATTTCTCAAGTTTACTGGCTCCCTCCCAGGAGGAGCCTACTCCGATACAGGAGAAGCCCGGGGAACTCTTCCCCTTCTCTGCTGAAATATTCCACAGTAGACGCTGGGTTACGAAATCTCGGAAGCAAGGGCACTGTGACAAACAGGACTGGTTACAAAATCTGGGACTCCAGGTAACAATACTAATATGCATACTTCACAATTAATGACTGTGAATGGGTGGGAGAGACAGGGTCAGGAGATTTACCTAAGCTGTCTCTTTCTGATTTTTGCTAGAGGCAGAGGGAAGACCCGGTCCTTGTTAGACAATATGAAACGGTCGTTAAAATCAATGACAATGTATTGGATGCCGAAGGTGTAATAGTATTCCCTAATTTCAAATTGTTAAATGATATTCTGTATAGGGTGAACAAGCATACACAAACAAGGGAGGTCACCAGGCAAATCTTGATCCCTAAGTGTTTGTTAAAGACGTGTTCACCTAGCTCATACTCACCTGTGGGGTGGTCACCTCGGTAGAGACAAAACCTTTGACCGTATTTCACCATGGTTCTATTGAACAGGGAGACATAATTATATCACCAAATGATGTGAGGCTTGTCCTGTATGCAACCTAACCATCCCGACGGGACAAAAACCAGTCCCCTTGGTTCCTCTACCCTTGGTCTCGGTCCCCTTTTGAGAGGGTTGGGGTAGATTTGATAGGACCTCTAGAACCATCTGTGAAGGGACATAGGTTTATTCTGGTAATAGTTGAGTTTGCCACCAGATACCCTGAGGCGTTCCCCTTGAGGACAGGAACCGCTAAGTAGGTAGCCAACAAGTTGTTGGAGCTGTTCTCACAGGTTGTACTTCTTCAGGTATGTTAACAGACCAAGGGATGAATTTCATGGCTAAATTGATGCAGGATATCTTAAAGTTACTAGAGGTCAAGCCATTTCAGACATCGGTCTACCATCCACGGATTGGCGGAAAGGTTGAGCCGAATGCTAAAGAGTATGTTAAGGAAGTTTGTAGATACTGAAAAGAGAGTTTGGGATGAACTTCTCTCCTTTCTGCTATTTGCGCTGCGAGAAGTTCCACAAACCTCCACGGTATACTCCCCTATTTGATCTCCTATATGGCCACCAACCACGGGCTATCCTAAATCTCCTAAAGGAGTCCTAGGAGGAGGAACAGTCCTATTCTAAGAATATTTTTCAATATGTGTTAGACTTTAGAAACCGCCTAGACATTGTTGGCCATTTTGCAAGGGAGAACCTTAAACATGTTCTCGAGAATCAAGGGAAACATTTTAATGAAAATGCTCGCATGAGGCTGTTCAAAACTGGGGATCACATGATGTTGCGAGTAAACTTCTAGCCAAATGGCAGGGCCCATTTGAAGTAATCCGACGCGCTTTAGATGTGAATTATAAAATCTCTCAACCAGGGTTCCGGAACGGTAAACAGATTTACTATGTAAACTTACTGAAACCCTGGAAAGTGCAGAGATCTCTGTTCATTCGCCCTGTGGAGGTGGAAACGGATTTGGGTCCTCAGCCCCCGCAGGAGAACACATTTTGGTGAAAATCAAATCCCTATGTGAAGGCCTCGGAACAGAAAGCGGACTTGTTAGAGGTATTTAACCAATTCAGAGATGTTTGTTCTGTTCTCCCAGGGCAGATCAATTTAGTTTCGCATGTAACAGAGACAGAAACTGGTGTAAAAGTACGCGCTCGCCCTTACAGGTTGCCTGAAAGCCGCAAGGCTCTTGTAGAGAAGGAGGTTCAAGTAAAGCTAAATCTGGGTGTGATCGAAGAATCATACAGTGGCCGGTGTAGTCTGCTACTCATGGTCCCTAAACCAGATGGGAAGGTACCGTAAGATTTTGTGTGGACCACTAAAAGGGAAATGCAGTATCCAGGTTTGAAGTATACCTGATGCCAAGGGTGGACGAATTGCTTGATGTCCTGGGTACAGCAGAGTATACACGCTTGACCTCACAAAAGGATACTGGCAAATACCTTTTAGAGGAGAAGGTGCAAAACTGCCTTCGCCACTCCGATGGGTTTATACCAGGTTGTGACAATGCCATTTGGTCTGCATGGAGCCCCAGCCATGTTCCAGAGCCTCATGGATATGGTGCTATGACCTCATAGGGCTTATGCCGCAGGCTACCTAGACGACATAGTCATCTACAGTAAACACTGTAAAAAACATAGCTACCTTCAATAGCAGATGTTCAATGCAATCTCTTTGGGGTTATGACAACGGAAATATTCAATGCGATGGCAACCTTTAATAAAAACTTTGTAAATAAATGAAAAAAAATATACTTTGGATTTGATTTACTAGGAGATCTCTACTTTTTTGCATTCGCAAATACTGAATGGTATGTAACAAGACAAATTACTGAAGAAATTTCAACTTCTTTACCAAAAAAAATAAAATAGCACTTCTGGGTACATTCGCATGTCTTAGACATCTCATTTGAAAGATAAAGTAAGGATAGTTTATTGCACTGTGGTTACCATTTCCATTAAGTGCTACAGAATATAAATAAGTACATGCCTATACTGTACAATACCTTTACGTTATTTTATGATTTATTTTGATATATTGATCTATTTAGTGAAATATTTTATTATTTTTATTACTGTGATTGTATTGTATTACAGGATTGCCATTGTTGCTATTTATCATGTGTCAATTATTATTTTTGGCCTTTTGTGTTCATGTATTTGCATTGGCGGATTTACAAAAATGCTGCCCTTGGGCACTTACCTTGTGCCGCCCTCCTCCTTCGTATCGCCCTTCTCACATCACACGGCTGCGCGTTGCCATGGTAACGCAACATTGCGGTGTGTGATGTCATGTTAACGTGGTAAAGCGACGCCATGTGACGTTGCAACGTCATTTGACACTGCAGGAGGAGGGCAGCACGTCGGAGAAGGTAAGAACTGTACAGAGGCCTTGCTCTCTCCCCCGGCAATCAGTGGGGAGGAGAGCGGGGCCTGGGTGGTTGTATGTTTGTAAACATTTCATTTTTCTTGTCTTCGAATTTCTTAACTAGAATTAAGAGTAAATAAATAAATTGACAAGGGAAAATAGTGAAGAGGTGAAATCAGACACGCTGGTGTCTAAAATTATATGGAAAAATATTAAAACCATAAAAAAAATGTATGGGGAACTGCACCTTTTTAATACATTCCAGTTATCTTTTATTTTTTTAGGGATCAGAAATCAAAGTGACACAAACATATACTAAATACAGTGTAAAGGACAGCGAGACTTGAACGTTAAAAGGGCATCAATGTTTTTAGTTGATTAGCACAGATTGCACCTTAAATACCGAATGAAGAAAAATGTTTAAAGCAGAATAAGAAAAATGGGCATGTCCATATAACAATAGCACATGTAAGAAATACACGTTTTATTTGCATGCAGAATTTTCCATTTGCCTCAGACTCTTATAGGGGCTTTCTCAGTAAGCTGCGATAGTGCCAATCCAGCGCTGTCTCACGGGAAAAAAGCCCCATTGAAGTCAATCTACAGAATAAGTCCCTAAACACTCGTTAGAACAGAGATTTTTTTTTTTTACATGCAAAACATATTTTTAATCTCTTGTTGGTAAAAAAAAATGGAAGATAAAAATAAATCCAAATGAAATTCTCTAGTGTCTCGATCACAGGCTGGGATATAGTCACACATCAGCACAGCTAGTGACCTCAGAGCTGACGCGTTGTGTCTCCTTTTCGATTTTATTGCAGAAGCTTCTGGCTGACGACAGATTTGTATCCGTGGAAACCGACATTGATGAGCGGCAGCTGCTTAACCAAATGCTCAACGCTGTGAAAGTGACTCCATCTCTCCATGAGGATCTGCAGGTCGAGGTTATGAAGGTTTGTATTTCACAAATACAGCACAATAATACATCTCAGCAGCCTTTTGGCAACACGCGAGGTTTAAGCAGTTTTGTCACAGTATATTATCAAAGCGCATAGAGCCATATATCATTTAAATGGGTGTATAGTGGCTTAGCACCATTCAGTAAACATGGGCAATAATACAAATCAGTGATCTTTAGACCTTACTTTCAGAGTAAAGCAAAGTAAATAATGCTGTGTTGAAAACATATATGTAGTCTACAAATCCGAGTTCCTAAACTTCCAGCCCAAACAATACAAATCCTGGTCATATGGTAAGCATGTTTACATGTGTTTGCACATTGACTGACTGTTTATCCCTAGAACCTGGTGGGAAGTGGGTTCCCAAGTAAAGGTTTGGCTACACTTTCCTTAATGACATCATTGGTTTTGAGCAGTCATTTCCCTGACTGAATGAGGTGCAGTTCTGACTATCATAGCAAAATTCCCCCTATTCATTGGCCAACATGATGATAGCAGAGATGTTTTTATAAAAGTGCTGGGAAATTGAGCAATATATCAGTTTAACCAAGAGCCTCCCTGAGGACTGCTGCTCAGCATGAATTATTGCAGTAATTCTTAAATGGTATTCTCCAGAGAATTTTTAATTTAGTGGCTGTCCTAAAAGCCTTTAAAAAAAATCCTTGCAGTCTGTGCACTTTCTGTCACCACTAAATGTGATTGTTAGAGATACAGAGTCTGTGTTTTTTAAATATTGGTTATATGTTTATACAAATACATTGATGTACAGAGATAAGTGGAAGAAGGATGGTCCTCCAATTGCTTATTAGTATTAAACTGGTCCTCAGTTTGGAGACATGTTTGGGGGAATCGCACTGGGATTTATCTAGTAAAGGGAAAAGGCTAGGAGAGCAGGTGATGAAACAGAGTATTCTTAGTAAGTGCTTCTTAAGAAGATTAAGGCCTATATTTTCTAAGCCATAAGACAGCACACAGCCTATGGACTTGAATGAGCTGTAAGTTGTCTTTTAGCGCAGGAAGGTGTCTTATGGCAGAAGATTGCTTAGCAATATGGCCCTAGGGTAGCAAAGATAAATGCAGAACAAGGCAATTCCATATCAAAGAACAGAAAAGGAGCAAAGCTGAGATAAGTAAGTGTCCTTGAGATCATATACAGTATGGAAAGCCAGAGAATATATATATATTTTTATATATGTATATAAGTACACTTCCTAGACACCACCATTACTATAAAGAACAACCAACTACAGACTTCTGTATACCGCAAACCTACAGACAGAGCCAGCTATTTGAGGGACAACAGCTTCCACCCGACACACACCAAACATGCAACCATCTACTGTCAAGCCATACGATACAACCGGATATGCTCCGACACAGCAGACAGAGACCAGCGGATTAAAGCCTTGAGATCAGACTTTATAAACCGTGGATATAACCACAGAATTGTAGACCAGCAAATTCACAAAGCCACCAGAATACCAAGAAGTGATCTCCTTGAATACAAACAGAAGGAGACAAGCGACAGGGTACCTTTGGTGGTCACATATAACCCACACCTAGGAGCCCTACGCAAGATCGCCAGGAAACTACAACCCATCCTCCAGGAAGATACAAGACTGCAACAGGTCTTCCCTGAAGCACCCTTATTATCATACAGACAACCCCATAATCTCAAGAATATTATGGTGAGGAGTAAAGTATTCAGCAGTACAACTGAATGCGGGACAAAACCATGCCAGGACCCAAGATGCAAAACCTGCGCAATGCTCTACACAGCGGACACAATACAAATACCACACAGGAATCGGGAATACAAAATCAGAGGAAGGTTCACCTGTTCTTCCAGCAATGTCGTGTACCTCATCATGTGCATGAAATGCCCAGGGGGCTGCTACTACATAGGTGAGACAGGGCAGGGGCTAAACAAGAGAATGAACCTGCATCGCCACAGCATCACACGCAGTACAAGAGACAGTCCTGTTGGCGAACATTTCTCTGACTCTGGCCATAAGATGAACGATCTGAGGGTTGCCATACTCAAAGGTAATCTTAAAACCCCGAAAGAGAGACGGTTGCATGAATACAAATTTATGCAACTGTTCGGGACACTTAGCAGTGCCCTAAACAGAGATCGAAATTTTATGAGTCATTACTGACACTAGTGAACTCTCGTCCCATGAGCGCTAAAGGCCATGTCTGTACATACTGTGCTATATGTATGCACACACAGCTGTCTCTCACACATACTAATACTCCTTGTTTTTCCATCCCTATACACCAATAGGGACCACTTAGTATCCACACACACTTCTAGTTGTGCTACATACTCTCACATTTCCACACCCACCCACACCATTTATATCCACTCCCACTCCACACACACCTTGTGCATAGCACTGTATATACTGTGGGCTCTCCATTCATTTTTATTCACACTGACACACATACACACTCTTTCTTCACTTGCTTTCAGTAACCTTTTGACACCTCTAGCCATAAAACACATCCACACCGGGGGAAGGACAAGCACAGATAACATTCCAAGAGACACTGTTTTTAAGTATACCTTTTGCTTCATTCATTGTAACATCGCCGGAAGAAGAGATCAGTGTATCTCGAAAGCTCGCACAAATAAAAGCATTTCGTTAGCCACAGAACGGTATCATCTATTTATTTTTTGATTATTTATATATATATATATATATAGCAAATAAAGTAGCGCCAGGGTATTAGTGAATATAAACCCTAATAGTGACTAAAGTTATCTAATAGTGAAACTATTCATGTATAGGTGTATATGTAAATATATGTACGAGTGAAATATGAACAATATTGAAGTGATATATAAACATACAACACAGTAAATTCCACAATGAAATAATATAAATGTGAGAAAATGTGCATAAGAAAAAGAAAAAAAGTCCAACCAGTCCTTTTAAATCATACTGTATATATATTTGTAATGTTGTATGTATCATTGTCTCTGTTAAAGCTGTTCTTCCTCTTAATTTTACTCTTGATGGGGTGAATTAAAACCTTAAGTACACTATCAGCCCTGATCAGCTCACGTGGTCTAAACAAGTATCTGGATGGCTGAAAAATGTTTTTCCTTTTTTCTTTTCTTATTTTTTTTTTGCTACTTTCCGCAACCTGATTAAAACGTCTCACTCAATATTATAACAGACATCAAACGTTTTAATTAATCATTTAGATGTCATACAACATTTGGGAGAAAAGCTGCTACAGTTAGTTATCAGTATTTTTAACTGTTGAGAAAGATATATGTTCTACAGTATAACACAAATCCTTACAGTGCTTTACACTATTTATTACATTGAGCAACAAGTCACAAATGTGACCCCTGCAACAGACAAACTCGGCTTGAATCAAAGTAATGGCAAGTACTGTACTGTATATGAACTATGCACGCTGGATGAGTCATGTTTTTCTAGTTTGTGTAAAAAGGACTGCAAGGTTTTCGTATAATTGCTTTTACATTTCTTTGTTCGTTTTAACTTTTAGAACATGAATATTGGTGCTTTGTCGTTTGTTGTATACAACAAACTAGTGACAACACCTGCCTTTCCATACTGATTATTAACCCATGCACAGAGAGTGAAAACAAGTGGATTTTTCTACCTTGTACTGTATGAAATGAATCAGTTTTGTCCTAGATGTTAGTACTGGGAGGTTTGTATGCTGAAGAGCGAGATTAGTCGGTCTGTTTTCTCTGCCATGCTTATATCTCAGGTGCTGGCTTGTTGCGTGGATTGCTTCCTGGTAGTCCTATGACCTTCCATTTTAGCAGATGTGTCTTATGTCGATTGGTTCAGCGTGGTAGGATTACAATACACACACTCTTTATAGAGCCTGAGCGTTGCAACACCTGCAGTGTTTAATTAACAGAAATACATCTACTAAATTATGGAAAAGCATACATACAAATAAAGTTAACGTGCAGGATTTTCCAGTCGGCTGTGTGGATGTTTTTCCCTTTGGCTTTTATGTAGGATACGTAGGATATCTTATGACTCTTATTGATATATTTGTAGCCCTCCTTGCCTGACTTCTAAGCAGGTCACATCGGTATATGGTGTAATGTCCAATTAAGCAATCATTTACCTTATCTCCGGGGCTGTTGTGGTCGGCTGGGCTATGACAAATAGGGCACCAGAAGCTTTTGGGTGGACTCTTTTTTTATTATAGGTTCCCTTGCATGGGAACATCTTCATACAGTGTCACATAAACACAGGCTGTTGTACCTGTTTACATTTTCTCATACAGTACACCACATGTAATGCTCTTCTGTATAGGCTTCTAGACAACACTCCTTCCTTTACATAGGAATGACTCCTGTTAACATTCCTGCCTTTATGAATGTGTGTGAGTGGCCCTTGATTGATGGGGCCCCCCTTTTACTTCTTGACTGATCCTGGCCGGTTATAGACTCTCTCTGGTCACTATTCATCCTTGGTAGGGGGACTGCCACTTACTAAAAGATACTTGACACTGACTTTCACTGTTCTGGAACTGCCACTTCCACAGGGCTATTCACTACTGAACATCGGGATCTGCTTGCCAGGCAGCTCCCCTGCCTTCTCTGTGTTGCCCTCTGTGGCATGTCTGCTTTTCTCTCTGGGCGATGCTAATGGATCCTGACTACATGGGTACAGTCCCTGACTGATACATAATAAAGGGGGGGGGGAATGACCTGCACTATACATCGAGAAGTATATGTCCTACCACAACTTCCCGAGGTCCCACTTCTCCTGCCATGCTGACTTCTGCAACTCCTGGAACGTGACTTCCCAGAAGTCTCACTGCCTTATATACCCCCTATGACACAGTGTCTGTGACACTACTATGTCCTCCCTCCCCCCCGATTTATCTCTTGCCTCCCTTTCCTCCCTGATCATCTCCTCTCTCTCCTCCCTCCCCCCTCGATCCTCTCTCTCCTCCCCCCACCCAATCCTCTTTCCTCCCTCTCCCCCCATATTCACACACACACCAAACATGCAACATTAGTGTACCATTTACAAATACACATTTATATTCAACATATACAAACACTCTAAATATACAACATATACATCCACATAATGCATGAAACACACAAACGCATTACAAATGCACACACTTACACACACACTTGCCAACAGACACACACACACAAAACAGAAGAGATCAGGGAGCAGCAGCTATTGAGTGCTCTGCAGCACCACCTGCTGCTCAGAAGCTGCACTGGTTAAGCAGCCTGATAGCCCTGCTCTCCTACCGGCTACAACTGTTCTGTGAGCGGCTCCACCGCCGGCATCCTACTCTGATCTGCTCCAACCTCCGCTCTCCTCCTACCTGCCCAAACCGGAAGGACAATGGGACAACTCATTAATAACCGGGACTGTCCCGGCTAAACCGGGACTGTCCCGGCTAAACCGGGACGTCTGGTCACCGTAGATATATCCAAATCGTATGCACTCACATTTATAAGGTGCTTTTTAGCCATCAATGGTTAGTTCTTCCATTTATCTTCCAATTGATAATTGATATCAGAAGTAGAAATACATATATAATGCAATACTGTTTTAATGATAAAAGATTCTTGCACAAAATATCTATTCACTAACACAGTGGCATACAAAAAAAGACTCACAACAGAGAGAGTCCTCACCCACAAGCTTACACTGGCGTCGGTCATTGTTTCGCAGCCCCACACTTCCGGTGTGTCACGTAACTTCTGGTTCCTCCAACAATCGATTTTTCCAGACACCGCTGGGACATCTGTGTTCCAGGGGCAGTGGAATCAAGTCTAATGCGTTTCGAGATGCTGCCTTCTTCAGGGCCTATATCCAATCACATTTCAGGCAATAGAAGTATTAACATTTTCAAAATGTTTATATAATCATTGGCGTTTCTGTTTCATGGTAAAACTGTCACCCCCACTGTGTGTCTTCTTCTCATTCATCATTAGCCAACTGTTAATGTTGATGGACAATAACTGCATGAACATATTACAATTATAATATTCTTGCTGACAATAAAAATATTAATTTTTCACGGGCCACAACAAGAATGATATTTTAAGTATCAGAATAATGAAATACTGTGTAACGGTGTTTGCCCGGGCCAATCTCATATTGCCCCCCCCCCTATGTGGACACTGATCCCTGTTACATGAAGTGCAGTGTGGTGCACCTGCTGGCTTACAGAATCCCTGAGTCTCCCGCGGTGGTATGGGGGATAACATCAGGACTGGCTTATGAGGTATTGCTGAGTTATATTCACTCATGGTACAGCGAAACCATCTCTTCCAGACCCCCAGCGTAGTAGGGAGGAGTCTCTGAAAAAGAACCTCTATGTGCACCTTCTTCCCAAGTGACTCCACAATCAGGAGAGAAGCGATCTCTTTCTTTGGCATCCTTTATTGTCACCATACATGGACAGCCGCCCATCATAGCCGCCGGTCTTCTAGCCGCTCATCTCAGGTTGCCAAACCAAAGGAAGTCCCTGACCGTACACTCCCAGTCAAGGGCACTGAAAGCAGGTCTAGCTCTTCCCTTACTCCCTGATAGAGTAAGAGGAATAGTCTTCCACACCCCTCCCTTGAGGGAGGGCCACAATCACTGCCAGAGCCCTGACAGGTTTCTGGACAGACTCACCTCACTCAGGTGGTGAGGCACACACTGACTAAATAGAGGAAGTGCTGCATATTGTATAGCTTCAGTAGGCACCACCCCTGTGTCACTGTAAGTGGACACAGAGCCTGATGTCACTTCCTTCACTGAATAATACACAGCATAGGAGGTGAGGGCAAACCCCATGATTACTCCTGGCTGACCTGCCCTTAACAGGGATTATTGCACAGGAGGAGAAAGACATGTAACCCCCAAACTACACACGGCTACAACTGTAAGAAAGCCAATTACATTAGTAGGTTGTTTAGCATTTATTTGTGACTGCTAAGTGGGGCTCACTCTTTAATAAATATAGCAACTTTTTAAATCGGCAATGCATTCAGTAATTGTCTTGTCACTTTGCGCTTTGCTGATTAGCTCACTGGAAACTTCCTGGCAGCCATTTTTGGTCATTATGGTCTAGAACAGCGGTGCGCAAACTGGGGGGCAAGCCCCCCATAGGGGGGCAGGAGATTTTGCTGGGGGGCGTGGGCGGTTACAGGGGCCCTGCGCTCTTCCCCACGGCATTTAAATTAAATGCCGGGCGAGGCGTTAGGCCTCTGTAACTTACTTACCTGCTGCCAGCCGGGTCTTTGGCGACGCATCGCCATGGCAACACGGTGTCAAATGATGCCGCGGGCTCATGGCGTGACGTTACACGACATCCCACACGCCGGAAAGGAAGGTATGGGGAGCACGAGCACCGGGGGGAGTAGGCAGGTGGGGCGCAGCGCGAATAGTTTGCGCACCCCTGGTCTAGAATGTGCAATATCTGAGGCACAGTAACTCCAGAACACAGCATACTCCATCTACAATTTTAGGTCCTGAATTCCTAAAAAAAAAAAAAAATAGATTTACAAACAAAGAAATCATCAAGCATATTGGGTTGCTTGTTCAAGTGTAAATCATATGATATTTGCTTTCCTGCTGACTTTGGATTCACACTAACAGGCCGTGGGGACTACCAGTCGTGCAGAGCTGGTAAATATGTTTGTTCATCGTGGGATATACTGTAAGTGGTTTAATGAATATACAGGTACTGCAACCATACGGAAAATTGCAAGATCCAAATGTTGACTTCACTGTAAAACAGTATATAGCTAATTGCCTAGACATTCTATATCAATAATAAATAATACATGAGAAATTAGTTGAATTTGATATATACTGGCCCATTTATTGTTTTTTCCTACTTGCTTTGTCCTGACTTTGGTCTCTGAGTATTATGCTTGGGAAGCCATCTTTCACTTGCCTGCGAAACTGTTGTCTCTCTTCTTTTGCATGGATCTGGAATCTTCCAAAGCACGGAGGAGGTAGTGACAGACATAACTGGCAAATAGGGGACTTTGTCTAGGCCGTATTATTGTATTCTGTACTGTATTGCATTTTCTATATGGTACCAGCCAGTGTATGCAGTGCTTTCAAGAGCCACACCACTTAGATTGTAAGCTCTGCGGGGCAGGGAATTCCTGATTTTGTTTGTTGCACTTAACCAATAGTGCATGATTGGACTATATCTCTTTTATCCATCTTTTTAGATAAAACTACACTGAAGTTCAATGTTCTAGCAGCCTTATTGGTCCTGTAGCTTTGATGCAGGTTGTTCTTCTTTTTTAGTGGACGAACAACAAAGTTCTTCATACTGTAACTGAAATTATAGTGTTCACAGAGCTTTCAAAACCTCATAGGTTTCGTCTTCAGGTAGAACTGTGACAGACCGTTGGAAGGAAACATATATGCAGTATTCTAAAGGGATGAACATGGGTGGAGATAAACGCTGTAGGAAGTCTTCAAGTGGAGTGGTGACAAGACTAGCAAATGTTCACAGGAGCTAAGTTATGCTATGCAGGGCTGCTGACGGGTGGGTAGAGCCTGAGTTAGGCACCATGCGGAAGAACCTGCTTCTCAAACATGATTCCATCCACACCCCCAACAGTCTGTCTGCAACCCCCAATGCCTGTTTAACAGTCCGCCTGCACTCCCTCCACCCTTAACCAAGGTGAAGACTTTAGTCCTGTGCCCCAGGAAAGCTGTCAGCGTGTTGGGCTTACACCTTCTTGAAAATGGAATGAAATCCCTAATTATAGCTAATGTCGTCCTTTCTTTTAATTGAAGGTTTTGCTCTGCATTACGTATACATCAACATTCGAGCTAAATGGAAGTTCAGTGCTGAAAATTGCTGAGGTAAGTCTGACCAGCCAATGTTTCTACAGCTTTGTGTTATTATATTCTGAATAAGACCATTCAAAAAAATGTGCACCTTATTAGCAGCAGAAATGGGCAAATGCAAATGCTTTGGCACGGGGCAACCTCAGGGATTTGCGCAAAAATAATATAACTGCATTTTTCAAGAAATAATGACTGTTATGTTGCTTGTGCTTGTTATTAACCCTTGCAGCATTCTTGTTTCTGTTTTTATAAAGATTTGACTTTTATGTATCACTCACTCCCTCATAAGAGGCCCATTTAAAATAAATAAATAAACAAACAATATTTTTCTTCTTGACCAGAAAGGTTGTAGTCTTTCACAGTTCTATGTCAAGTCTTCCAGATGGGAATATTCCATTGAAAACAGAGTCATAAAGCATCATACATACTCTTAAAATACCTTTTTATGTATTTGGGGTAAGAATGGAATGGTGAGTGCTGTTTTAGGCAAAGATTTATGAAGCCAGTGTACTGCACTGATCTGGCGTTAACTGCCATTCAATTCAATCTCGGTGCGATATCCCGCATTACGGCTTGAAGAATCTCTGCCTCATATTGTTATAATTCTGCTTCCATTTGTTTAGCCCAAGAACTTGCAAAAAACTAAAACATGGAAAAATGAACTGTAAACCTAAACGGAAAATTCCACCAATCAGAATAGCATATTGCAGGACCGTCAGTGAGTCATTCAAGCGATCAGTGTCTCTTATGAAGGAGTGAGACGTGAAGTGCTGTGCTCCCCTATGCACTCTTCTTCATTACTTTGTTTCTGTGTTGTGGTTTTACTCCTTGTGTTTTTTGCTCTTCCATTTGTAGCTGTGTTTGGCCCTAAAATTGGATCCCCCCCTCGATTGCATGAAATTATCAAAGTCCATTGCATACTTCCTAATTACTCTGTGCCGTCGTGTTTTTCATGGTTCTCTTCCCATGTTTGGCTGAGCTTATAGTGCCGGCGACGCAACGCAACGTCGCATCAAAACAAATGCATTGCTGCCATCGTGTGCGCTTATAGTAAGTTACCTGGAACCAGGGTCACGAATGATGTATGAATAGTTCCAGTAAGCTTAACTCATGCCTTCCCTCTTCCAAAGCACAAACAAGTCCTTTTGTCTTTCTTAGTTTTATTGAGGGAAAATCACAGGAAGAAAGGGACTTGCAGATGTAGTGTGGGTAGAGAGTGCTTCTCTCTCTGAAGTGCAGTGTATCAAGATAAGGCAGTGTAAAAACTGAAAGGCCTTGCTGGGGCAAATAGCAGGCAGGTACTCACTCAGAGTCCAGGGTGAAAAGGAAGTGAGGGGCAAGGGTCACACTAGAAGTGAAGTGAGACTATACTAACTGTCAGCAAGGACAGGGGGGTAGGAATAGCCCACTCTCAGCTAGGAGAATAGAAGATTGCAGGCAACCAACACTGACTAGGGCTGTGTAAACAACATGTAGCAATAATGTTGCCTTTTCACATGCAGCTAGCTGCTGGGACAGGGAAAATAGCAGGCAGCTAAACTAGGGAGATATGAATCCTATGAGCTGCAAAGGGAGACAGAGAAATGTAAAATCCTGTTCCACGACAGTAAGCACGATGAGGCGGAGCGACGGCTTGGCCGCGATCGCTGGAAGTCATCTCAATTTGATTTTTCCAGCAACCGCATAATATCTTCGCCATCGCCGGCACTATAAGCGTAGGCTTTTTCTTGAGGTATCGTGCTTAACCGCTCAAGAATTACATTTGGCTGATTTTATTAACATTTACTCTTTAAAGCAATAATCCAGCAACAATATAACCTTTTTTTATTTTTTCATACAGCATGGGAACTGGGAGGGGGTTTAAATAACCGTCCAGTAGGATGTCACAATCAGTGACAATGCGCCTCTCTAATCCCTCGTGGGTGTCGCAACATTTGGTGGGCGTTTTGTTTCCCCCGGAGGGAGATTAAAAAATAATAACTTTTCCGGTAAATATCTCCCAAAGCTCAAAATTGCAGGGTTCAGCTGCAGAGGAACCGCCAGTTCCATCCTGTAATTAAAAAAAAATAGAAAGCGTGGTTAAATAAAAATAATGATCAGGCGGATTGCTGCTTTAAACTACTGCAAACTGTCTGTCTTTTCCTAACTTACTTTTCTTAACCTGCATAAAGAATACATAGTGTGGAAATACTGTATAAAGCCCAGTCTACTGTGGCACATCTTTCCCTGTCAAACAGACACATACTGTACAGTAGTCCCAGCAAGCTGAAAACCTAAACCCAGTAGAGAGAGAGAGAGAGAGAGAGAAAGAGTGTGTGTGTGTGTGTGTTTGTGTGTTTGTGTGTGTGTGTGTGTGTGTGTGTGTGTGTGTGTGTGTGTGTATGTGTGTGTGTGTGTGTGTGTGTGTGTGTGTGTGTGTGTGTGTGTGTGTGTGTGTGTGTGTGTGTGTGTGTGTGTGTGTGTGTGTGTGTGTGTGTGTGTGTACACCAAAAGACCAAAAAAGCCCCAATGCTACATCCAATCTGACCAATTGTTTCGTTACATCTGTTTTTCTTCTCATAAGTTAGGCTGAGTCCCCGCCGTGCGCACCACGTGAGTGGGGACTTACATAAAGCTATATATGTAAGTAACCACCGCAAGCGCCGCCCACTCAGCGCCAGCGGGGACTCGGCCTAAAGGTCATTTAGTTAAATTATCTTGGCCAAAGCATTACATGAATTTACCTATGGAAAGAATGTGAGCGCATGTATCTCATTTTTTCACCTTACCTCATCTCTATTTGGAAGATTTCACACTATATTCTCCTCCATGTTACTTCTATTTTTCCGGTCTGTGGCTCTCGCGCTCCCCTACTTCGCAGACAACTTTGTAGAAGAACCAAAAGAAGCGTTTTATACAGGGTTTTGAGCTGCGTTTTCTGTCTATTCTATTATCACGTTTGTGTATTTTTTGTCATTTAGATAAATTGTAAATAGTATTTTCCGAAATGTTCTGTTCACTTCTCTAATGGTGGAAGCAATGTCTCAATAGACTGACCATTCACAAGTGTATAACAGGACCTGCTATTAAAAGTGGGCTGGGTGAGCTTAAAACCAAGGAGGAGGGGCACAGACTTCCCAGCAATTGTAACCAATTAACATCTAGAAACATACACAGCCCCAGCAAACTGAAACCCCAAACCCACTACACTATACATACATTTGTGTCAAAAGGAGTGCTACAGGGATAGTGGCCTCATGTATCCCTAAAAGACAAAAAATCCCCAATGCTACATTCAATCTGACAATAGCAGGTCCTGTTATACACTTGGGAATGACCAGTCTATTGAGACATGTCTTCCTCCATTAGAGCGGTGAAGCGCAAGTTTACAGGAAGTGTAGGACCTGCAGAAAAGGGTTTACCTTGAACTGGTTCCAGGCGTGTAACGCTTTGGCCAAAGAATTTATCTAAATGACCCTTACTTGTGAAAAGAAAAACAGATAGTATTACTAACTGTAACCCCCTTGTAAGTGCAAGCAGCTGACACACATACACAGCCCCTTGGCTTTAATAGGAAATTACAATTCAAAGCTTGCTGTGCTGCAGCAGGGAGCCACTTCCGGTACAGGAGGATGGGACTTGTGATGGACAGGGCCTCAGCCAATGAGATTGGACTCTGGAGAGGCAGAACTAAGGAAGGAGCTCTGGGTCCCTGGCAGGACACACAGGGGCAGGGCTGCAAGGGGAGAGCTGCTACCACAGATCTGCACAAGCCTGAAGGACTTCATGATTGATCACGTGTGACCCGGGGCCAGTCTTTGTCCCTCTAAAGAGAGTGGGCATTGACTGGTGGGAGAACAGCAGATCGTGCAGCGAGGCCCAGCCGATCGCCGGAGTCAAAGCAGCACAGAGGAGCAAGCACCGTCGGAGGGGACACTCAATGGTTTCAGCTAAAAGTGGTACCGCAGCATTTTGTGAAGTACAGGCCTGTTACTCTTATTTGCATTAACAAGCTCCAACGGTGTGCCAGCACCATCACACAGGCCTTAACGCCCAGGATGGGGGTGGGCGCAGCCTCCGACACTGACATACACCCATGTAGCGTTTATGGGGAATGTTATGTTGATGTATTATTATGTGAATGTAGTGATCCTTTGCTACAGGTCACAAGGTACCTAAGGTTTAGCTATACTTGCACTATAAAAAAGAAGGTTATATTACAAATATCATTGTAGTTTATCTCCCGCTGTCTGACCTAATGCCACGTGTGGCTCACCATCCAAAAATAGAGACTCAGGTCCCCACCCTAGCAACAGGTATCAGTCTGGGGCTTGGATAAAGAGGGTTACATAACTAAATAATTAATGTATCAGATTGGATGTAGCATTGGAGCTTTTGTTTTGTTCTATACCTGTTTCCCTACATTCTGTACAGTCTTTTTAACTTATCGTGGATGTTATTCAGTGGTCGAAGTGTGATGGTTCTAGAGGGTACAGAGTGTGCATACTTATTTTTTATTTAACATACCGCGCACTATATCATAATTGTGAAGCGCTTTGAGTCCCATTGGGAGAAAAGCGCTATATAAAATAAAGTTGTTTTTGTTGTTTATTATTATTATTATTATTATTATTATTAACAAGCCCACAGTACCACTTCATTTTTTTATTTAACAAGCTCAGAATACCACCATGTTTTTATTTACAAAGTTACAATCACTCTTTTTTCAAGAAAACAAATACCTGTATGTATTGAATTATTTTTATTTATATATCACAAATATATACTTCTTTCTAAAAATAAAGTTTGAAGAGCATTGCTTAAGTGTGTAATACATCCCTTCCTCAACTACGATATTAATACATGCCCTTATTCTCTCCCGTATAGTCTGCTGCAGCATTCATTTGTCTGGCCTCACACACCTTTACAATCTATTCCAAATACTACTGCTAGAATCAGCTCTTCTAGACTCACAGCTTCTTCTGCCTCCTGAAATCTCTCTGCTGACTTCTTATTAATCTCTGTATAAACGACAACATTCTCCTCCTTTCCTGCAAGGCTCAACACATTCTTGCACCTCCATATACTGTATCACAACTCTGATCTCAACGTTATGCTACAATAACGTGACATCAATCCTATTCTAATGAGCTATAGAATGGCCATTGTTTTTGCATATAATTAGCATTGAAGATGGGTGGTAATCTCAGGGAACATCCATTCTTGATTTACATAACGTCATTTTGTGAGCCCTGATTTAAAGAAGTTTTGTGGATCGGGTCTTTCATTTGTGTACAGCAAACATTATCCATAAACACTCGACTTTAGAAGCTTCAGTTCTAGAATAAGAACATTACCAGATTTTATTTGCCTTGTAGCAGACCGTGAATTTGTTAGGCCGATATGGTCTATATTGTTCCTCAGATGGAATGAAGTGCCCATATCAGAATTAGACTGGGTTTTTATGTCCAGACGCTCCTTGCTGTTCAATGGTGGATCGTTTTTTAACTCTTATTCATGCTCCCATTTCAGGTATGCATTGAGACCTATGTTTCTAGCTGTCACCAACGAAGTATAAACACAGCTGTAAGGGCAACGCTCAGTCAAATGTTGAGTGACTTGACATTACAATTACGCCAGAAACAGGAAAGCCCGGTGAGACAACTCCGTTTCCATTATCTGTGTGTTCTTTTGTGACTAGTTTAAAGCATCATTTCACCCCCCCCCCTCCCCTACCCCTCCAATAGATTTTTTATTTAACCTACTTTAACTATCTATTGGGTGCGGTAGCGAGTCATGACCCCACGGTCATTTTGTGTCTTCCAGGCACAAAATAGCAAGCAGTGTAAATTGCAGAAATGCAGGTTTAACAAAATAGCAAAAAGCACCCTGGTCCTTTTGCTCTTCTGCACACTTTTCAGTGGAACTATGGACGGTGTAGCCAGGGCCAGGCACCAGGGCCCACAGTCTTAAGTGGCCCTTACCCAGGCCCCCGTGTTGATGGATTTGTAAATGGCGGTCCTCGTTGTGTGGCATCAGATTTTTTGGGGTTGCAACATTTCACAGCTCAGTGGCTGACAATTGCCGCCAAACATGGAAAACTAATGCCCCACAATCTATTGCGGTTCAGCAGCTCGCTATGCTGAAGGGGGCCAGAGGGGATTTGGAGGGGTGGGGGCCCAGAAATATTTTGACATTGGGGTTCACTGCCCACCTGTTCCGCCCCCGAGTAGAGCTCCACAGAATGCATCTCAATGTTTGCATTAATTTAATATGTATAAGTTACATGCCTGTGTATTTACGCCAGACAGTTGCTATGTGCAGTATAATGAATTATTTTAGTTTAAGGACATAAAAGTGAAGTACTACTTTTTGTAGAAATTGACATTCTATAGGTACAGTATGAGACCCTAACAAGCTGCTCACGATATCAGAATGTATTTTATACTGCATTCTGTGATTTATTTTCTTTCCAATGCTTTATTCATTTTATAAAGCTATTAAACATTTAATTATTATAAAACTATCTAATAGTTATAGGGCTGAGCGCCTCTGCTTTATTGTATCTCTAATATATGTAGCTAAAAGGGACTGAGTTTTTAAATCCTGATTTCCACCAATCCAGTCCAACATATATTTACCTTTTTAGAATTTCGTTTCTTTACTTTTAATTAACTTTTTTAAATTCCTATATCTAGCAGTTTCTAACATAGGAGAAATATTGATGTCAAATATTTTTTCTGGGATTAAATGTGTGCCGGTGAGAACATTCTATAAAATGTCTAATAATAACATTGTCAACCCAAATCACTACAAGTATGGAATCACCTTATTTAAGTATTATTCCTTACATAGTCCACAATGAAAGCAGTTAGTGTATTTAGTGGCTATTGAGTTTTGGGAATGAGGAATTTGAGCCTATATTTAAAACAAATATATTGAACCATGAAACGGAGAATGCAAAGAAAGTACGAGAAAGTGTAGTTAGTGTACAGTAATTTCAACACGTTGTTAATGGTTAAAGGAACTTGAAATGGGACATGAATTTTCCGCAGTGCTGAGGCCCTTATTAACATTGACAGAATAAACTACCAGGCTTGTGCATCACTATACGTTTCTTTACATAAGCACATAGGACCGTCATTGTTGCAAAGATTTACAACTTACATCCTATTCGACAGCACCATTTTGCATCAATGCATAAATTGGCATTATATTCGGGGGAGAGGTTGTAGGAAACATTGGGGGGTGGGGCGGAAGTATTATAATGCAACATCATTTGCATCTACAACTGTTCAGGACTCCTTTGCATGAATTAAATCCAGGTTAGGTTAAGGTATCATTAACCTCAGATTAAAATCAGCATGAAATGTAAGAAACAAGGTTGTCAATTGCATGCATATGCAGCTGACACAAAGTGACGCAGATGGAAATGTTTGCACCGTGTTATAAAGCAGGTTGTATCATCTCGACATGTATGCTCCTTTGTGTCCAGCGCTAATTACTTGTTTAACAATTCATTTTTCTACATCATGTCTTTCACTGCGGCCCCTAATATGATTGATTTAATTCTAATACAAATATGTTACCCCTCCAGAACACTGAAATCCAGGAAGCTCTTCTGGAATTCAGGAGCAAAGGTATGCATCCAGAAACCAAAGTACAGTCGTGTTGTCAGTTTTCTTTATTTAAAATGTGTGTCTTGAATTTAGAAATGAGTTACTCTTCCCTGTGTACATATTCATCACTATCTGATTACAGATTTATTCTGAAATTAAGCCTCGACAATCATCCCTCAACGTGGCTGAGTAGAAATCACTTGTTTTCGTGTTCTGAAGATCACACGTTAATTGTTATCAATTTTTTATTGGAAAGTGAGGACTCTTGTAGAAAAATAGGCACAACAAATTACATATACATATTTGATGCAGACAATAAATAGCGCAAAAAAAGTGGAATATCTTGTGTAGCCCCCTCTTTGGGGACTACTATTTCAGACATGGGGTTAAGGGCCTTAATGGGTTAATGATGTGGGCTCACTCAGATTCCTCCCCTACCCATCATGTGATGTAGGATGACTATGCAGAAGGGATTGCTACTCCCTTGTATGGCTTGTGACCTGTGATGTCACTATAGGGAGTAAAGAGGGTGTATACAGTATATAGCACCACCCTATGTTTTAGAAGCAGATTCTGCAGAGTTATGACGGGGGTCCTCACAGTGAGTCCTGTAAATAGGTGTATCTGTAGAGCTAAGATTAGCTGAGCACTGCCATTGTATATAATCAATCTGATGCGACCTCCTGTAGAGCCGCGTAAGGAGGGTTACATTTAATTGACTATATACATGTAACACCCTTTCCCTATCCCTAAGGGAAATAGCGGTAATTACGGTCACTGGTGCTAACTGTTAGACTTACAGAAGGCCCGAGCCTCTGCTCCTGGGGAGCCTGGGGTGATGGTGTGTTCTCTCACTCTCTGGTGCAGCGCCTCCACCTATGAGGATCCCACCTAGCAGGGTGGCTCCTCAGAGGAACTCGTATACCTTTATGGTATACACAATCACAACAGGGTATATAATAACGCCTTTACTGTGGTCCCACTGTAGGCTCAAGTATTACAACACAGGCACAATAACAGCAGTAATAACAATATGACAATAGGAGGTAGCTAGTCCCAATGATACGGAGGGTGCTTGGGCACCTATAACACGGTGTCCGGCAAACAACCCTACCCCAATGTATGTATGAGGGCAGCGCTACCCTCCCCCATGCGGTGGTGCACGTATACCTTCCTGGTTAAGGCCTTATACAGGGAAAAAACTCCCAGACGGAGGATGAGCAGCGGCAGGGTCCCACGCCGTGGGGTCTCCGACAACAGCCCCTCAAGCCTCACGTCCGGCTGCTGCGCGGGGATACCTCCCGCTAGAGCAACTTCTCTCCTGGCTCTGGACCTGCTCCGCTGCTACCGCTCACTAATGGGAGATCCCTAGCTGTGTGGCCGGCCCTACACTCTCCACTAAGGTGAAGGGACTGCCTGGGGCCTAAGGGTAGTATTTCTGGCCTAGTCCAGGAGCTTGACTAGCTCCCTGGACACTACCTTCCTCTCTGCAGGCTCCGGATCAACTGAACACGCCATCTCCAGTCCGCAGATGAAATCCTGAGCACAGGACTTCCTGTCTCTCTGTTTCTCTCTCCGGTTTGGGTGTACCAAGATGGCCGCCGCACCATCTGCATAGGAGTCCCTGGAGCTGCCTCTTTTTTCTCCCTCAGAGGTGAATGGAACGACCTGCCTAGCAGGAGGTAAGAAGGGGAACCCTGCTACATACATTTATAGTGCTCAGTCTCTTGTCTCTTGCATGGTGCTGGGTAAGTGCAGGCTGGGCATGGATACTTGAATATAACAAGGGTAGGCGCCAGGAACTTTTATAAACAAAAAGGTGCTTTATTTCCCAGCCATCAATAATGTTTCACAGATACTAACATACTGGTTAATTGACAGAAACTTGTGGCAAACAATATATTTCGATACTTCATCTCCAGGTAGCTCTAAGTCCTATGCTGGGGAGGTACTTAACTTGTAATGCTCCACCACGTGTTGAGTGGGCCCTATGACATACACTTTTGGCTCCTGATTTAGCAACCTGCTACTGTGTACTGCATACCTCCTCCATACCTATTTGATCAAGAATGCACAAGGAACCCTCCGGTTGGGCCAGCCCAAACATACTTGTAGCCGAGTCCCCATTCCTACCTTTGGTGCGAGGGGAGAGCTGCCTGGCTGATAGAGCCGCCAGAGCTCCGGAGGGGGTGGGGGTGGGGGGCGTCCATCTTTTTTCTCGCGCATGCGCAGTACAATGCGTTGCGCATGTGCAGTGTAAGTTGTGGAGGCCATCTTAGGTGGCTCCGCAGATAGAGTACTGTGGGACTAAAAGTCCCAGGATCCTCTTTGAGGAAGGGAATTGGTCTGGCGTGCAAACAGACCGCACGTCAAACGGATGGAGGGCAGCAAGAGAGTAGATAGTGTCCAGGAAGCAGTGCTTCCCTGGACTAGGCCTAGTCTTGCCCCTTAGGCCCCAGCTAGGCCCTGAGTCCCCTCAGCTGAGTATTGCAAGGAAGGTCCCAGATAGGGACACTTCCCCATTAGTACATAGAGGTACTGTTGCACCCGTGACCGGAAGGCCACGCGGTGTAATGTGGACTTTGACCAGGCTACAGTCCACATAGGCATTAGGTGAGACATTCTAGCTGGAGCTCGCCTCACAAGGTGGATCGGGTTGCACAAGGAGAGAGGGGATTGATGTTGGAGGCCCCGCGACATGGGACCGGACCAACCCTTTGATCCATCAGCGTTACCTAGGTACAGGAGTGCCCAGTGAGGTATATAAGTGCACCAACAGGGGGGCTACCTCACACTTTGGGTTGGACTGTTCTACGGACACCGGGTGTTTAGGTGCCTAGGGCACCCTCAGTACTTTGGGGGAACTATACCGGGTGTTTGGTATTGCATTGTGGGTATGTTATTGTAACAGTGTGTACAGTAAAGGAATTATATTAGACCAGGTTGTATAGTAATTATTGTGTCCTATGAGGAGTCATCCCGCTTATGCTGGGATCCTCATAGGTGGAGGGGCTGCAGGGCGAGATATAGTACCCCAGGCTCCCCAAAACCAGAGGCTTTTGCCTCCTGTGAGCCTCACAGGTAATAGCAGCACACGTAATCGCCCACGGTTTCCCATAGGCATAGGGAATGGGGGGCTACATACTCGAGTTACTATGCTGAGAACCTCTTACCAAAAGCATGCTTCCTCTCTTCAATAGTGAGAACAATTGAGGTCCTTTAATACTGGAACTTACTTAATGGGCATGTATCCTAACTGAAAACAACAAACAGTTGTAACGGTAGGGGCTAACCAGGTACTCAAATAAAGGTTAAGCCCATTTTTGGTTACCCCTGATCTGAGTATAAGGGTTCAAGAGTTAGCTCTTGAGCCCAGTAACAATGTATGCTTCAAATGTACTTTGCGCAATTAAAGTATGTTTTGTGTTTTTGCCTTTCCAGGCATGCCAGCGAGCAGGGATTGCTAGGGGATGAGTTTCAAGGGGGATTTGCGGAGGAATTGTTGTCAGAATCTGCCTAGGTAGTCGGGGTCCGGAATAGTCGGTTCCCCATAAAGTGTACCCGGGAATCATAAGAAAAAGAAAGCACAAGGCACACCAAGGGTGAAAGGTGTATAATGTACAGATCAAATATATGCATATATAAAATTACATATTAAAATTCTGTGATTAAGTGGAATCCTTTAAAAGCGTTTCACCTTGTTGCTCTGCTAGACAGGTGTATGGCTCGGCGGCAGTCTGTTGACTGAGACGCTTGCTCCTGCGCGCTGGGAACAGCTGATCCTCAGTGTCTCACAACGTCTCTGAGCAACTTCCGGGTTCGCGTAGTATAGTGTGTCCCGTATGTAGTGGCGTGACGCAACTTCTGAGTCCGAGATGGTAAAACAGATGTTCAATAAGACTGTCAGGGCTAACCCATAGGCGCCAGTAAGTCTGCTGGACATTGGAGTTCAAAGTAGCCAGAGATGCCAAAGGTGTGAAAACCATTTGGGTGGCAGGGAAAGGCTCAAGTACCCAGGTCCAGGGAACAATGGCAGTCATCCGGGTTGCCATGTGTTCTGCCAGACCTAGTGGAGCCTGACTCGGCGGGTGGCATAGAGATAGCCAGGGATGGAGGTGGCAAACTTGCGCTTGGCAATTTTCATATTTCCCGCTGACCCGGCTGTCTATACCGGCTTGGCTCTGATGGGCTACTGAGAAAGTTCCCGTGCGATGATTGGCTGCTGAGTTTCATGAATAAAACTCAGAATACTATAAGAAATGTTTGAGCCAATAAAATTTGAGATTCCCAGTAGTAAGAGCGCGGGCTTTTCAAAGTTGCTTCTGCGTGATTGGCAGTGCAACCGGCTTCGATTTCAAGCCAGGAAAGCCTGCCTGCCAGATTCTAAGTCCCGATTTTAGCTGCCAAGTTCTCAAAATCGAATGTAGCGGACGCGGCTGGGATTTGATGCTGATTTCGGTTCCAGAGGATCGGTGGTAGCTCGCGTTCAAAAGTCCAAGTTCTCAGAAGAGAAGGGAGCTGTGCCATGTGGAACTTTACACCGATTTGGGAACCGGGAGATTCCGAGCTAAGTCCCAGTCAGGGGAAAACTCTTATTTAGAGTTCCCTGCACCTAGGAAAGTCTAGTTTTCTACCCCAGAACCCTAGCAAGTGTTATTGCTCAGTGAAATTATCTTGGTATAAAAGGTGTAACTAACCTGGTCTCCCATGACAACAGTGACAGGACACTTCTTAATACACTTGGCTATATATAGACCTATTTACAGGACATACAGGGAGGACCCCAGTCAGAACTCTGAAGAACCTACTTCTAGAACTGGGGGAGCTATATATACCCGCTATACTCCTTATAGTGATAACACAGATCACAAGACCTACAAGGAAGTGCAATCCCTTCTGCATACAGATGCAGCCACGAGCATTACAACTCTTGCCTTGAAAATTCTGGGGCAGTCGCACAGTAAATGCCTCAACATTTCTGTGAGATTCTTAATGGCCCATCGGATTAACACAGCAGGGGTCCCTGCAGTCCCATTCAGTTTGAATGGGACTGCATTGACCCCCGCTGCGTTAATCCTATGGGCCATTAAGAATCTCACAGAAATGTTGAGGAAATGTTGAGGCATTTACTGTGAGACTGCCCCAGAATCTCCCAGAATTTCCCAGGTACAAGTGTTCTAATACTCGTGGCTGCATCTGTAGTTATCCTGCATCACAAGATGGGATGGGGGGAACCTGAGTGAGCCCTCACAGTAAACCCATTAAAGCCCTTAACCCCTAACTGAAATAGTTACACTTACATTACATTTAACAAAAAAGATAAAATTACTTTTTGCTTTCTAGTTTTCATATCACTTATTTTTTGGGTGTAGCCTAGTCTTTGTAAATCGTGCACCCCAAAACTGGAACAACCTACCAAAGACTCTCACATCCACTACCAGTTTAAGTTCTTTCAAATCTAAGGCTGTCTCACATTTTAATCTGGTCTGTAACTGTTTCATATGCCCATAATATATATTTTCTTTAACTGTGCATGCAATGTCTTGTATATAATGTATACCCTGTTCATTTATGTAACTATTTGTAACCATGTATTATTTGTCTTAACTCTGTGCCCAGGACATACTTGAAAACGAGAGGTAACTCTCAATGTATTACTTCTTGGTAAAATATTTTATAAATAAATAATATCTGCACTATATAAGTAGAAAAGGATTTAATTCAGGACAAACTTGAATACATACAGTATGCCTTGTAATTGAGACTGTAGCTGTAAATGTGTGGGGGAGTAGCAATTTTCAGGCCAGGCATTCAGTCTGCCTCGATGCAGAAGGCTGATTAATCAATTCCAGCCAATCCCTGCATTTAAATATCAAATACTTCCCAACCTCCATTGACAACAGGAACAATAAGAATACACCCACCGCCCTCCTACTACTGTTGTTATGCTCGCTTCTCCTTAGTATGGGCCCTTATATGCTCTGCCCTACACATTCTGCAATAGGTAGGAAAAGCTAACATTTCTTATTCAGTAAACCGTTAACAAAACTGTAATTTTTTCATCTACAGTACATACACAATCTAGTGCTTCTGTTATTTCAGTACAGAGTTTTTTTTAAGATTGAGCAGTCCCTCAAAAACTGGTCCCTAGACCACCAGTTCTCAATGACCTTGAAACGCCAACAATTCATCTCTAAATAGATCTTATCTGTAGCCTGTTGTTGTTTTGTTTTTTTAGCCTGATCAGTTCAGAAGGATGATATTGTTTATTTTTCAACACTGGTCTATTATTTTCGATAAATATCGAATGTATGTGTATTAATAAATTTATCCACGCATGTATGGTGGTCATCTACATGTTTATGAACATTGAAGGAGTCTGCAAAGAGGAGAAGTTTGGGGCCCCTGAGTTAGAGATAGATGTTGTACCTTCATTTACCTGAACTGATTGTGGTATTCAGCGCACTTAAGACGCCAGCCTGGACAAAGTGGAAGTTTGCCGTTTGGGGATTTATACGTCAGAAAGCTTAGTAAATCAGGATTGGCATAAGTGGCACTACTGCTCCAAATATAATGATGGTGTCCATGAAAATCGGATCATTCCTTTGCCAGTCTCTCTTGCCTTCATTCGTTTGTAACCCATAATTTGACGTAGATTATCTGTAGTCTACCATGCGTTTCATTAGACCAAGATTAGAATAACTCTGCATTTAAAGATGTGTTAAAGTTGAGAAAAAAAATCAATGAGGAATATGTATTAAGTGTCGCCACCTGGAGCATTGCTCCAAAACCAGTGCAAATTGAGTCCATTTTTGATTGGATCAATGTATTAATCTGCTTTGCTTCCTTTTTTTGCCCAAGTTGCTCCACTTGCGCCGTGAGAGTTTGGGGGAGTGGTTATACGAGGCTGTAAGGGAGGCGAGAGTCAGTGCAATGAGTTGTATCTAAAATTGTGCCTATAACTCTCTTTGGGCCAAATAAATCCGCATCGTTAACCTCTGCTCCAAAGAGATCTGCGGCAAAAGTAAGAAACAAGATCTGTTTCTGCTCCCGGATTTGTCTTTGCTCCCAAATTGACTCTGGTGCTCCCCTTTTTTGAAGCATATTGCACCATTTCTGATTTATATCTCCCAATGACTTACATTTCCAGTGTATAGTGTGCACTTGATGAGTAGTACTGTATGTGCTTCTTTGCTTCAGTTTTTTTTTTTGCATTCCTGTATCACAGAGAGACATGTACCAGTTGGAAACGTGCTTTGAACTGTATTGTTGCTTTATTCGATGCATGTGGGATAAAAGACGACAGAGCAAGTCTACAAGCTGCTGTAATGGGAAATTCAAGGCATGATTGTTGTATTAATTGCATTTGTAATCTACTGTATATAGGATGGTCAGTATTAGGCTGCGCTTATAGAGCCGGCGATGCGACGTCGCGGCAAAACAAAAGTATTGCCGCCGTCGCGTGCGCTTATAGTAAGCGCGACGCAACGTGGCGGCGCGAAATTTGGAAGCCGGTCAAATTAGATTTTTCAGACAGTTGTCGCTACATGTGACAGCCTCTGAAACAATCAATGGCCAGGTCGCTTGCGATGTCGCTGCAAAGCGAAATACAACTTTAGTGGATGGCGACAGGTGACGTAATCCGTCGCGTCGCCGTTTCGCGCACTATAAGCGCGGCCTTATGTATAAATACATTGTTATTGCTACTGTTATACAGTTTAAGAATGAACTTTTCACCCTCTTCGCAGGCACAGGTCCCTCGGTGGAGTCTCTCTGTGATGACATAGTGTCTGTGCTCACTGTGCTATGTGACAAGCTGCAGGCTGTCATAAAGTAAGTAGAAAAAGCCGTGATTCTGTTCTCCTCATACAATGTTCTGTAGCAGTGTCCCTTCAGATGTAAGTCATTTCTGATGCCATAAATTCTTACACAGCAAGGCTGTCTTTAATTGCTTTCGTGATTGTTGCTAGTGTGACAGTCATCCTACTCCAGCTATCCAGACAGAACATAGATAACACACATTTTTGTTTGTTGAGAAAACGATCAATAAGAATCAATGTAGAGGAAGGTTTTACCACTCGCTGCACAGAACGCATTTATTTTAGGAATATGAATTCACTATACAACTTTGAATTTCATAAATATCAACCACACGTATTATTGATTCTGTAGATTGTATTGAATATCATAAGCCCTGTAGAGACATGCAATTTCTTTTGAGTCTGTCTAGTGTTGAAATAATTGTATTCTACATGGTCATGGTAAAGTGTGTTATTTAATATGTTTGCTACTAAGGGTGTTTTGTGATTCACTTGTTGAGCATTTTTGCCCTGTGTGGGTCGCAGTACAACCTAAAGTAATAGTGATTAACATGACGAAATGCTGACTAGAATGGTTAAACTGGCAGTCCCTCCTAGGACCAAACTGTACTAATTCCAGTGACATGTTTAAGGGGTCTTATCTCAGAGATTTATACTGTATCTCTTTTTGTTTTTTTTTTGTTTTTTTAGCCAAATCTGACACCTGTAAATATTTGTAATGAATGTTTTAAAGTTGGTTTTCGAAGGGGTTTGATTTTGTCCGGCTCCTCCCATTTAGTGTGATGTCACTGTGTGCTCAGCAAGGGCTCGTACAGACAGATTCTCTCATTCTCACCTCTCCCTAAACTTTAATGTTTCTCTGATAAGAACAGGGCGCGAAAAGGGTAAAGAGAATACTGGATTAATAAACACTTCCCCATTCAGATTGAGGTCCCTAAGAAATTCAAGTGGCCAAGTATGGCACATTGTACCTCTTAATCAACAATTAGTATTATTATTATCGTTTATTTGTGAAGCTCCAACATATTCTGCAGCAAAGTACAGTGGGGTACAGAGCTATGTATATTACATAAACATGAACAGTTACATACAGGTGAGGATAAACATGCACAAACAGATGCAAAGAGGTAGTGAGGGTCCTGCTCGTGAGAGCTCACAATCTAGAGAGAGTGAAGGACGATGTTGAAACAAGAAGGTAAGGTGGCTGCTCATTGTACCCCTTCAGTCGGACAGCTGAAGCCATTAAGGTTTGGGGGGATGTTATGTAGGGTGTAGATTGGTCCAGCCACACAGCTGGTCTCAATGGGATTGGAGGGGGAGGGGAGTTGGATGTTAGAGGAAAGGTGCTTAGGCTTCCTAGAAAAGGTGATTTTTAGGGGCGTTTTTAAACACATAAAAACCGGGGGAGAGTCTGATGGTACGTGGTGGGGAATTCCAGAGAGAGGGGACAGCACAGGAGAAGTCTTGTAAGCGGGAGTGAGAGGAGGTAGTAAGGTGGGAGTAAAGGTGGATGTAGTGGGCAGAGTGTAGGGGTCATGTAGGTATGTATTCACACATAACACATGGTGTTTTTCATGTACAGAAGGGACAGTAAAGCTAGAGCAAGTTGTCGCAAACATGCTGCCAGCTAACTCTGTAAATATTTAACTTCTCTTGCAGCGTCTGCCTTTTGTTTACATTGTTCCGGAGAGGAGGAAATATTCTTCCTGCTCCCCATGAAAATAAACACACGTCCAGCAACCCAATGCTTCTTAATGGTTCAGGAGATATTATTTATAGCAGCCTTAACACACAGCCGTGTCACATACCTTTTGCATATGAAAAGTACAGTACAAATACTTTCTCTCCTAATTCTTATATACACTACCATTCATTCATTGGCACAATCAGTGCTTATATGCCCTAATACATTGATGATATGTGTTGGAGTCTAAAATTGACTTTTGCCATCAACTTATCAGCACAATAGCTGTTTGTGTGATCTGCTATTAAATCCACTGATTTTCTCTAGACCAGTTGCTTCTAAATCTGACCTCGAGCATCATCTGTCGCACCACGTTAGGAATAACCAATACTTTTGCAAAATATCCAAATTCTCTTAATGTGGATATAAATAGGCCATTGGTTGGATAGCCAAAAAATATGTTCCACATCAGGGGATTAAGGAGAAGACTGAGAACCACTGTTTAAGACCAAAAGTATCTCTGGATGAAATGATAGAACATTTTTATCTCCACCTTATTTTATAATGGAAACACAAAGTTTCTTAACTTTATTTATTTTTTCTCCTAATCACTCGGAAAGAATCTCATGGGACCTTTTTGTTTATACAATGAGTATGTGGATTGCTCTGTTTGAAAGGTATTTCATAGATACTGCTGAGCAAGACAAGAGATTGAGTTGATTAAAGATGTAAGCACTCTGTGGTTTATTGGAAAACAAACTAGTGCCTATGACCTGGTACTGTACGTCATAAGGGCCTCTAACGTGCTACGGCCCATGTCATTCCCGGTATGTACTAAGGGAGCGATAAAGGTTAATTAGTCACTGGATTGGGGAAAGGAGTACAGCTCCATCATCCCACAGCTGCACTGACACAATCTTTGTGAAGTGACTGGCACCAACATGAATTACTCTGTGGTTAGTGGGCACACTAGTTTGCCGGGTCAGTACATTTTTGAAATGCTTGACAGACAGCTCAGCCAATAGCACAGAGCATGACTGTATAATTTAATTAATTAACCACAACCTGTCCGGCATTTACCAGCTACAGTACCCTTCCATCCTGTATTGTATCTTTCCTTGTGTTTTGTCTCTTTTTATAACCTTAAACATGCTCTTCCTTTTTCCCTTTTTGTATTTGTGAAGCGCTTTGATTCCCATTGGGAGAAAAGCTCTATATAAATAAAGTTATTATTATTGTAAGGGAATCAGTGTTCATTTGTTTTACAAAACATTAGCAGTCAGTGCTTATTCGTTATCAAGTGATACATATGCACCCATACGTGTGTAGTGTGGCACTTCTCAAAGTTTTCTTGCTACTAAATAAACAAACAGATTTATTTATTTTTTAAATCTTGACTTTTTTTTTTTTCTTCAATACATTTGTTGCTGATGTTTCTTCCATCATTTTTTCAGATGGGAACAATTCGATAAAATAAAACATGTAAAGATTAGTTTGCAATCTCCTATGTACTAAAAAAAAGTCTTGCATCATTAATGGCATTTAGAATGTCATATTGTTGCAGCCCAGACAGAAGCAGCAGATTACAATGCATCGCAGGCCCTTATGAGAGATACGAGGTTAAATTAAAGCGGCAGTACGGGTAGCCTGGAAAAACATGCCTTGTTAGACACAGCGATGTGCACTGTGGATTCATTACCTGCAGTATTGCTCATTACATGTAATATTACTGTACTTGATCGATCCCCCTTTTCTTATTGAGATAGTCGAACACACAGTAAGTGACATAACTTTAATGTTAAAATACTTTAAAGTAGGGCTGTTGTTCATTAGGATGCATTTGTCTGAATGGAAGCAACATAGCAGATCGCTCTGTACATTATTGTGTAAGTGTGAGCTAAAAAAATAATTTGATTGAACTGGAAACAAATCATTTGTATTGTTGTAGTGAAAACCATCCATTGCAGCTGTTGTACCTGGAGTGCATACTTTCCATGCTCAACAGTTCCTCCCCCACAATGCACCATCACAAAGGCTTTATGGACCTTATATGGTAAGTAGGAGAACATAGTACAAAGCCATTATTAGCATTGACATGCTGCATGTTGTTTTAAAGTATGGGGCATGTTGTTTTAAAGTATTACTCCATCAGAATAATATAATGATAGGAAGCCTTTAATATATAGCCCCGTCCGTTTCCTATCAATGTGGATTGATCAATTGTACCAAATAAAATATCAGTTGTGTGCTTAAATTATATTTATTATTGGAAGCACCCTGGTAGGTTTAAAAAAAATGTTGTACTAGGTTGGAAGCAGAGGTCTCCGGAGCTGAACCGTGTTAATTTCAGCTCGAGGGACCCTCTGCTTCCCGAGATACTTACCTCTGTATCTCATGCCAGTAGCAGCCCCGACTAAGCATTGAATAGGGCGGTTTAAAGGTCTTGCGTCACGCGGACCAATAGAAAGTCACGCGGACCAATAGAAAGCCATGTAATTTGTCGTGGCTTCCTATTGGCTCGTGGCAGACGGGACCGTTAAACATTCAGGAGATACCTGCATGACCTACTGAGGTAAGTATATCTCGGAAATCAGGGGGTCGCAGGGGCTGAAATTAACACCGTTCAGCTCCGGAAAACTACTGGTTCCCAACAAGAGGGAATTGTTGTTTTTTTTATTTTTTAAAGGAAATGCTCATTTAAAAACGTCAGTAATTGACACGTCAAACTTACTCTGAAGCTGTTGTATTTTGCTCTTAAGGAAAACTGTTGTAATGGAAGAATTTGCCCGATGCAACAATTATTTTAACGGTCACTGTAAAGATTAGACTTCAGCTTAGAAAAAGAATCTAAAGGAATTAAATGACTCAATAAATGGAAGCTTTAGATAAATGTATTCCTAGGGAGTTTCAGGAAAGTATAAATCAGCCCTTTCCACCACACCAAGTGGTTCATTGTGACTCAGTTTAGAGGAAAGTGATAATAGTGTCATTTTCTTACACATTAAGACATTCAATCTTCGAATATGCACTCCTAGTTGTCAATGTCATTTACGTTAATACTGTCACACGGGGCGCAATAACTGTCGTTATTCAGAACTTTATTTCTTACCATTTTTTATTTCCATTTACTTCTACATTTCTTAATGTTTTCTTTTCATTTATCATATGTATTTTTATTTCCTCTTATCATTCTACCTTACTGTATGGTACTTTGTCCATTTTTTTAGTTTTTTTTTTTTTTAATCAAATGTTAAAACTTGACTCATTCCCGTTCTCCGATTACTAAAGCTCAGAAGCTCAGTCCGTTTGCTGGTTTTCTATAATATGTAATATTTTGTGCTGGGAATTCTCGTTTGTTTTATATTAATGATCTGTGATCAAAGTTTTTATAGTACAGTAAAAAAACATGTACGACCCGGCATTCTAATATAAAGCAAAAGCAATATTATATATGTAGCCAGGTCATCTTTTTCCCCCTGCGACCCACCCGGGCGCCTCCGTGGTCACGGACGCTGTCGGGTACTGCCAGCGGCAAGCGGCAGACCCGACGGCCATTCAGGAGGGTGGGGGACGAGGAGGGAGCTCGCCGGAGTGCAGGAGATCTCCGGCGGCTCTTGCACAGGGCGCTGCCATGTTGCGCCGGTTCGCGCATGCGCAGAGAGTCCCCGGCGGCCCGAGATAGTCGCGCATGCGCAGAAGATCGCGCGAGTGTAGGAGCCAGCCAGGAGAGTCGCGCGAGAGGTAGGGAGAGATTGCGGCGGCCATTAGGGGTTAGTGTAAGCACAGGGAAGGCGCGCACGCGGCCCCAATGTTACAGTAAGGGCCTTGGGACTACAATTCCCAGGAGGCATAGGGAGACAGGCACCAGGTGCCTCATAGGAGCCAATAGGGCTGCAGGACTGCCAGGAGAGCAAGTGGATACATTTGGCGGGCTTGCAGCTACGTTGTCAGTCAGAGGAAGGAGCAGTCAAGGGAAGGAGGTAGGGTACAGGAGCGAGGGACTCCCTGTACTAGGCCAGCACCCCCTTGGCCCAATATAGCCCTGAGTCCCCAGTAGTGTGAGTGTTGCCAGGGACAGCCCTCAGGATAGGGAACCTGTCACTTACCTTAGTTGGCCACTGGGGAACAGAAGGGAAGATAGGGACAGCTGGGGGGTTTCATAGCGGTAACCAATCCGGGGAGCCATAGCCCAGGGTCCTGTTGTGAATTAGTGGCACGAGACAGCTGGGGGGTTTCATAGCGGTAACCAGTCCGGGGAGCCATAGCCCAGGGTCCGTGTCGCGAGTGGCGAGGCCACTGGGGGGGTTTCATAGCGGTAACCAATCCGGGGAGCCATAGCCCAGGGCGGCGTTGCGCGTAGTACGAGGCAACTGGGGGGGGTTCATAGCGGTAACCAGTCCGGGGATCCATGGCCCAGGGCCCGTATTATGAGTAGGGTGGGTACAAGACCTACCTATATAGGATAGGCAACCCCGAAGGCCCTAGGAGAGTGACCCTTAAGCCACTTAAGGATGCTGTGCTATAGGGACGGCCTGTAGTGCAGGGTGTGTCACGTTGCTGTATCGTTAGAAAGGGACTCAGCGGATGCTGCGGTTCCAGTGACGGAGTTCGGACCCACGTTGAGGGTCACAGAGAATATCGCCAGGATAGGATCAGACGGATTCATCACGCGTCTGACCCTTTGTGAAGCGTTGCTGACCCGAGCACCGGAGTGCTCGGCAGGTATCTACAGTTCTAAGTGCACCACCGGGCCCTTAGCTTAATAGTGACTGCGCAGTCACCCATTGATTCTCTGCAAGAGTGCGGGACATTGGGTGGGGTTCTTTGGACACTGGGTGGGATCACCTAGTGTTGGGGAATCGTCCTGCGAGACGTCATGGTTAGTGTCTCCTCCTGAGAGGGACACAGGTTATATTATGAATGTGATGTGTCGTATTACATGTTAGTAAAGTCCTTAGTTATTATACCCCATTGTGTATGTGATCATTGTGTTTGTCCTGCGAGGATTCACTTCCCCCTCTGGTGGGAGCCATCGCAGGTGGAGGCGCTGCACCTATTGAGTAAGTGGTTACCCCTAGTATAATTGCCCCAGGTTCCCCGTGGCGGAAGCTCAGCCCTCCTGCGAGCCAACAGGTAATGCACCACACCGGTAACACTGCATGTTCTACTCACCCACACTATATATGCGATTGGGTGGGGTGGAATACCCGTTACATTTGGAGGCGCTGCTGAGATAGACCTGGGGTGCCCTGTTTTCAATTTTTCAAATTGTCCCATTCATATTTTTCATCATGGCGGTGCCGTCACCGCAAGACGTCGATGACTGGGCCTTAGCGCGGCAATTATCCCCAAGGCGCGTGTTTGTAGTGGCCGGAGTATCCCATGATACGCAATTGTCCACTATGCGCGCCCAAGTAAGAACTTGCCCGGAATTGGCCACTGCCCGGGTGACAGACTTAAGGCTGGATACTGACGGCCGGGGGATTACCTATCTCCTGTTCACCACGCATGACATATGCCTAGAGACTGTTCCCCATGTATTAACACTCCCCGTGTCTTCCGCAGGGGACTGTCTCATGATCTATGCAAAAAGCTGCAGTGTAGTTGACAGGACTGTAGTTAAAATGGAGGCTCCTGCAGCCGGGGAGGCTAACAGTGAGTCCCACCTAAAATGGCGGCTCCCGCCAACTCAAGATGACACACGTGCTTCTGACTGCCAGGCTGCTCAGAAAAAGGTTACAGAAAACCATCCGGGACTGGCGGGAAAACCAGAGCCCCGCCCCCGTAATGTGAGTGACTCAGTGCAGAGCCAGAGCCATCCAGTGATAGAGCACACCCCTCCTTTAAATTCCACCAGGGGGAGTGAGCACAGTGAACAGCCATTAGACCCTTCTATTCACCAGGAGGAAGAGGAGGAGGAAGGCATTGTCGTGGACATGGAATATTTTCTTTCTGAGCAGGAAACCGAGATAGACTGTCAGGACATACACCCCAATATGTATGTGGCCTGGCGTGCGCCCGGAGTAGATTCTCTTCTCTTCATATGCTCCTGCCTGCAAGAAGCCCACGCTCAGGGAGCCAAAGTGTCTCGGTTATCCCTCGACTACAGGACCATCGAGGTGGAAGGAGAAATGGGCATACAGTGTTTTAGCCCCACTTGTAACTGTTCTAGAGAGACATTGACATGGTGGTCCTACTGTGAGTGTTGCGGTGTGCGGTTATTGAAGTCTATTGTTCCCCAGCATGCCGAACCAGCAGAGGAGACAGAGGAATCACAGCATACAGAGCCTGCTGTGGGCCCGTGTGCCCTACCACGGCCAGTCCGGCCTACAGAGGTACCATCGGTCCCAGGCTTGGGATCAGTACCTGTTGACGACGACAGGGGTGAGTTGACTGCCCCAGGGGTGTTGGGTGTGAGCCTCCAGGTGACCGCGGAGCACGATAGCTTCTTAAGTCTGGACACCTGGGCGAATGGCTCCACTCGACATCGCGTCCTGGCGGAGGTGTCCCCCCTAGAAGATAGCTGTCCTGCAGTGCGAGTGGACCAGTACCCACTGCCTATCGTTCCAGAAGAAGAGAAATCCATCGCAAGCCAGCAGAGTGGTAAGGAACCCCCTTGCTCCCCACAGGCTCCGATGGAGGTGGCCGTGCAACAGGCCAGAGTTACGGTTCCTGATCTGAGTGAGAGCCCGTGCGCTCCAACCCAAATGGTCCCAGGACTGGGATCCAATGCTCCCGAGTTTAAGGACAGCAAGTGGACTGCCCCAGAAGTACAGGGGGCAGGTACCGAGACAACCGAGGTGGGAACTGACAGCGTCCCCGAGGACCTGTTGGCCACCGAGAATCACCGCAGGGGTAAGGTGTCTACTCTTTACCCCCTGCCAGGTGAAGCAGAGACTTTGAGTAAAGAGACAGTGTCCAGTTCTCGCTTCTCAGTGGAAGCTGAGCACGTATGTAGGGACAAGGACTATGTGGCAAAGGAGCTGGTAGAAGTTGCCTCCTTTGCGCCCAAGAAGAAGCGGCCCATTCGTCACGTAGTGGACCGAGGGAAAGGTCCTGGCCGCCTGGCCTGCTGCTTCCAGGCCATGGATGATCAAGTAAAGGTTGGTGTGAAGGACACTGCGCTATTCCTTCCACCAGGGGGAGGAAGTAGCACTGAAGCAGTGACTGTTACGCCAGAGTGTGCTTTCCGAGAGATTCACCCCGGGGAGGCTCACGGACGCAAAAGTGAGGTACCCCCATCTGATCAGTTAGGGGCACCCCACAAATGGTCTCAGCAAGCAGCTGATACTCAGCTGGCCTCGGGTAATAGTGGGTGGGGTATGCCATGCCATTTTTCAGTGTGTAAAATTGTACCATGTTATGTCGTTCCCCAAGCGAGGGCGTTGGGTTTTTCACCAGGGGGAGAGTGTAGCCAGGTCATCTTTTTCCCCCTGCGACCCACCCGGGCGCCTCCGTGGTCACGGACGCTGTCGGGTACTGCCAGCGGCAAGCGGCAGACCCGACGGCCATTCAGGAGGGTGGGGGCCGAGGAGGGAGCTCGCCGGAGTGCAGGAGATCTCCGGCGGCTCTTGCACAGGGCGCTGCCATGTTGCGCCGGTTCGCGCATGCGCAGAGAGTCCCCGGCGGCCCGAGATAGTCGCGCATGCGCAGAAGATCGCGCGAGTGTAGGAGCCAGCCAGGAGAGTCGCGCGAGAGGTAGGGAGAGATTGCGGCGGCCATTAGGGGTTAGTGTAAGCACAGGGAAGGCGCGCACGCGGCCCCAATGTTACAGTAAGGGCCTTGGGACTACAATTCCCAGGAGGCATAGGGAGACAGGCACCAGGTGCCTCATAGGAGCCAATAGGGCTGCAGGACTGCCAGGAGAGCAAGTGGATACATTTGGCGGGCTTGCAGCTACGTTGTCAGTCAGAGGAAGGAGCAGTCAAGGGAAGGAGGTAGGGTACAGGAGCGAGGGACTCCCTGTACTAGGCCAGCACCCCCTTGGCCCAATATAGCCCTGAGTCCCCAGTAGTGTGAGTGTTGCCAGGGACAGCCCTCAGGATAGGGAACCTGTCACTTACCTTAGTTGGCCACTGGGGAACAGAAGGGAAGATAGGGACAGCTGGGGGGTTTCATAGCGGTAACCAATCCGGGGAGCCATAGCCCAGGGTCCTGTTGTGAATTAGTGGCACGAGACAGCTGGGGGGTTTCATAGCGGTAACCAGTCCGGGGAGCCATAGCCCAGGGTCCGTGTCGCGAGTGGCGAGGCCACTGGGGGGGTTTCATAGCGGTAACCAATCCGGGGAGCCATAGCCCAGGGCGGCGTTGCGCGTAGTACGAGGCAACTGGGGGGGGTTCATAGCGGTAACCAGTCCGGGGATCCATGGCCCAGGGCCCATATTATGAGTAGGGTGGGTACAAGACCTACCTATATAGGATAGGCAACCCCGAAGGCCCTAGGAGAGTGACCCTTAAGCCACTTAAGGATGCTGTGCTATAGGGACGGCCTGTAGTGCAGGGTGTGTCACGTTGCTGTATCGTTAGAAAGGGACTCAGCGGATGCTGCGGTTCCAGTGACGGAGTTCGGACCCACGTTGAGGGTCACAGAGAATATCGCCAGGATAGGATCAGACGGATTCATCACGCGTCTGACCCTTTGTGAAGCGTTGCTGACCCGAGCACCGGAGTGCTCGGCAGGTATCTACAGTTCTAAGTGCACCACCGGGCCCTTAGCTTAATAGTGACTGCGCAGTCACCCATTGATTCTCTGCAAGAGTGCGGGACATTGGGTGGGGTTCTTTGGACACTGGGTGGGATCACCTAGTGTTGGGGAATCGTCCTGCGAGACGTCATGGTTAGTGTCTCCTCCTGAGAGGGACACAGGTTATATTATGAATGTGATGTGTCGTATTACATGTTAGTAAAGTCCTTAGTTATTATACCCCATTGTGTATGTGATCATTGTGTTTGTCCTGCGAGGATTCACTTCCCCCTCTGGTGGGAGCCATCGCAGGTGGAGGCGCTGCACCTATTGAGTAAGTGGTTACCCCTAGTATAATTGCCCCAGGTTCCCCGTGGCGGAAGCTCAGCCCTCCTGCGAGCCAACAGGTAATGCACCACACTGGTAACACTGCATGTTCTACTCACCCACACTATATATGCGATTGGGTGGGGTGGAATACCCGTTACATATATATATTGTAATATCATATATAATAATTTTGGTGCCACCAGCTATAAAGCAAGGGTTCTAACTTTCTACATTCCAAATGGAATGTAAGCAGTACACGCTGGGCACACACAACATACTGTATATTTATTAGCTCACAATACCAACGTTTTAGTCCAGGCAATGGACCTTCGTCAGGGTTACAGTAGAATACAAACTATCCTTCCTTTTTTTTCAGCCTTTTTTTTTCAAGATGGGAAACAAAGTGCTTTATCTCTTTATTGACTGAAATCAGCCACAATACTTTTCTAATAGTATATAATAAAAAAAATAGTATTCTTTGTCAGTAGGTTAATTAGAGAAGGAAAAGGTATATAGTAGTTTACAACAGGGTTAGCCTTTGCATTCCAGGTCAGCGTAGGAGAGGAGTCTTTGGGAGATTGTTTGTATGCCATGTGACCTCTCCGCAGGAAGCAGCTGTGTCCAGTGCTCGTGGTGATCCTTGGAAACCCAGTCCATGACAAGACTGTAACCTCAGCACACAGCAACACCTGCGCTGACTCCAATTGTCACTCCACTGTAGTGGCAGATCAGGGTCGGGGATCAGCGTGCTCTTCCACCGCGCCTGCTCTCAGTGGCCCAGTTGCCCGGACCATCTATTACATTGCAGCTGAGCTAGTTCGACTGATGGGCTCAGTTGAATCTATGAGACCTGTGCTGCAGTCTCTCTATCACCGCATCCTGCTGTATGCTCCACCCCAGAACCGTGTAGAGGCCATCAAAATCATGAAAGAGGTAAGCGGAATTTAGAGCAAGGTATCCAGCATGCCATACTTTTCATAAGTCAGGATTCTTTACCTAGAATGTTTCCGCTAATTCGGTTGAAACGATTTATAGTTGTTCCTGGAGTATTTTACATAGGGGTTATGTTAAGTCTCCTATCTGCACTGAAATCAGTGGAGAGTTTTTTCTTTAAAAAAAAATCTGGTGCTACTTTTTACCTCACACATAGTTTAATGATTCTTTAAATAAGTATACAAAATATTAAAATAACAGAATCTCATTGAGTCACAGTGATGCATTACTTGTATGAATGTAACCTATTGTGGTCTCTCACACTCCATGCCCCAATGGCCCGGGTAGAGGAGTAGGTGTCCTCTCCTCCCACTGCCAATAGTTTCTGCTTTATGCCTCCATCTGTTTCATTATCTTCATTTGAGGTTCACACTGTTCAGGTTTTCTAGTCTCTCTTTCTGCACGTGGCAGTCATCTACAGACCGCCTACCTCTACAGCCTCTACCTCCACCTTACTCTCTGACTTTGAATCCGGGCTTTCCTTCTTTCTTTCTCTGGCTCTCCTATGCTTTTACTGGGGGACTTCAACTATCATATTGATGATCCTTCAGTCTCCTTCAGTCTCCTGGGCCTCTCATTTTCCAACACCCAGAAGGCTGGTCAATGAAATGTGTAGGGGATTTTTGTACTTATCTTAATGAGTTGTTGAATAAATTATTTCTATACAGAGGCTGACCTGTTTGAAGTCCTGAGCATTGGAGTCTTGTAGTGGTGCTATGCCGAATTGCTCTCTGTTACTTCCTGGTCACTATTTAGACCTCGTCTTTACTAAAAACTCTTCCCTTTCTGTTTTCTGTATCTCCCCCTTCTGCATCCTTACAATCACCTATCATTCACCAACATTTATTCCCCCCCCACCCATCCTTCCTGTTCTACTCGCGAGACCTTCAATCTATTGACCTCTCTGATCTACAGTAGCATAAACCCTGAACTCTAACCTCTCTCTTCTTTCTCTCCATCCTCTGAACATGACAATCTTGTCAACTCTTACAACTCTATCCTCTCATCCTCTCTTGATGTCTATGTCCCTTCTCGGTTCCAGCACACCCGACCCTGTAATGTACAGCCTTGGCTAAATTCATAAACATGCTTCACATACTTGCACTCACTCCTCTGAACGTCTATCTTGGAAATCTCACATGCTTGCTTATTTCTGCACTGTAAATGTCTTCCCTCCTGTTTTAACTCTGCTCTCTCTAACACCAAACAACACTATTCCTCCTCACTCATCAATACTTACAAATCCAAACCACGCCCTCTCTCTCCTCCCACTTCCCATCCAAGCTTTTGCCTACTACCTTAAAGGCAATATGGATACTATCCACAATGAGATTACTCTCTGATTCTACCTAAACCTCCTTTGTCCAAACTTGGCTACTTTTCTCCTGTTACAGTTGGAAGTTTCTAAACTGAGTTTCTCTTCTCTCTCTACCACATGCCTCCTCGATTCCATTCCCTCACACCTTAACAGAACTCTTACTCCTGTCTTAGTCCACACTCCACTCATATCTTCAATTCCTCCCTGTCCACTGGCACTTCCTCCTCCTCCTTTAAGCATGCAGTGGTAACACATATTCTCAAACACTCTATACCCTACGTGCCTTACTAACTGTCGTCCTGTATACCTCATGCCTGTTGCCTCCAAATTGCTAGAATGTCTTGTGTTCCCACGTATTATCAACTTTTCTCATTCCCATGCCCTCCTGGACCCTTAACAATCTGGCTTTTGCACAGCTCACTCAACAGAGTCTTTTTTCACTCAAGTAGCTAATGATCTACATGTAGAAAAATCCCATGGTAATTTTTCCCAATTTATCCTACTTTATCTATCTGCTGGTTTTGATACTGTCAATAACTCTCTTCTCCTTCATATTCTAAACTCTTGGTATCCGCAACAAAGCTCTATCCTGGTTCTCCTCATACCTCTCCCATCACATATTTTCGGTCTCTGTTGCTAACATGTCTTCGTCTTCTGTTGATCTGTCTGTTGGTGTATTTCAGAGCTCTGTTTTGGGACCTCTCCTTTTCTTTCTCTATACACTATCACTTGGTGACCTCATCAACTTGTTTACCCTTAAGAATCATCTCTATGCAGATGATACACAGATATATCTATCCTGCCCTACCCTTACACCTGCTATCCTGTCCCAAGTCTCTGATTGCCTCCTGGCTATATCCTCATGCATGGTGCTCTGTCACCTTAAACGTAATATGTCTAAAACTGTGCTCCTCATATTTCCCCCTAAACCTGGCCTAATATCCCCTTTTTCCATCACAATAAATAGTACTACCATGTATTCTATTAGCAAAGCACGTTGCCTAGGAGTGACAATTAATTCCTCCCTTTCCTTCTATATTCACATTCACAGCATAGCTAAAATTTGTCACTTCCTCCATAATATTGCCACGATCTGCCCTTTCCTATGTCTATCTACTGCTAAAACCCTAATGCATGCTCTTATCCTCTCTGATCTGGATTATTGTAATATACTATCAACAGGCAAAATGTTATCCTTTGTAATCTATCCAAAACTCTGCTGCTAGAATAATTTCTCTTTCTCCCAAAACAATCTCTGCTCATCTCCCCCTTAAATCCCTCTCCTGGTGTCCCATCACATTTTGAATCACCTACAAAGTTCTCTTTACCTTTAAAGGTTCTCCACTCACCTGCTCCTCCCTACATATCAGCTTTTATCTCTCATTACGCCCCTGCTTGCCTCCTGCGATCTATTCATAACTGGCTCCTATTCACCACTTTCACCTCTACTGCTCTCTCTCGCCTTAAACCTTTTTCCCTCACTGACCCTACCCTGTGGTACTCCCTCACACTCAATATACGCCAAGCACCTTCTCTCCCCAACTTTAGGTCAAACCTTAAAACTCACCTCTTAAATTAATAATTTCAATAGCCACCCTAGACTCATGACTACTGTCCTGCACCCAAAGTCCTACCAAACATTTTGCCCAAGCACTGCAATCTACTCCAATCTACTACAAACGTTGCAGAATATGTTTAAAAAGAGCCCAAGTTGAGATCTCCAGGGCTTTGCTACAGAGAGCTCTAGAGCAAGTGTCTCCCTTTGTTGGCCCTCTGAATCAACACCCTTGCATTGTGGGTCTCAGATGGAGTAGGGGATGAAGGCTGCTATGAGTTTCAAAAGTTTTAGGTGAAGGCAAGACTTGGCTAATGACCAAATCCTGCGAACAGACCCTTTCTGGGAGCATTCCAACCAGAGAAAAGGGATGCGTCAGCATCACAATATCTGGAAGAGGTTCCAGATGAGGATGAGTCCACCCTTGATGTTCTGTCCCTGTGAGCTTCTAGACAGGTTAGAACTGACCAGGATGTCCCTTGAAGAATGAGTATTAAGATGATGATTTACCAGGAGCATGTTGTCTAGATATGACAGATAAACAACACCAACATCCTGTTAGTCAGAGATGAGCCACTACCAACTTCATAATCATGGTAAAGGTATTGAGAGCGCTGGATACGCCGAAAGCCACAACTGTCCATTAATAGAACTGCCCTTTCCACCTGAATCTGACAAGCCTCCTGTGATTGGGATGAATTGGAATGCGTTAAAGGCATCTTTTAAATCTATTTTCTCTTATTTCGGGAAAACGTCTTCATGTCTGAGAAGGTTATGTCTGAACTTGTCCTTGAAATAGGACCAAAATAAATAAGTTTTCCATGTTGGGCAACTCATTGGCCCAAGGGGCATAGGTCATACACACACACACACACACACACACACACACACACACACACACACACACACACACACACACACAGAGTTAAACCAACCTGACTTAAGGGGATTCGTGATGTAGTTAAAGGCTTAGCCTATAATTAATGTGGCCCTTCTAACTGCCTAAAGGGCATTCTTAGAAGCCTACTGGAGCTTTCTGCACAATTGATGCAATTAGTTACCTCTCTCTGCCTTTTTCAATATAAATAGGAGACGACAAGTGGAATTTGCTATTTTAAAATTAATGTCAATGCTGGGTCAATATCTGCTGCTATTAGGACTAGTATGTCTGGTATGCCCATATGGCTTCTTAAAACCAGATCATCCTCTTTGACAAGAGCGGGATGGATGGTTAAATCATACACCTCTGACTCAAGGTTGATTGCCTGTCAGGTGACTAGGTATACTCTGGATGGCGGGCCTTCCCTGCGAGACTCACGCTCACCATCTGGATAAATGTCCTTCTACCCCATTCACTAGAGACACTGGACCTGGAGACCAGTCAACCGGGGTGGTAGAGTTGGAAACATCTGCTTTCTTTCTCCCATGAGCTTTTGTTTTAAACGGGGGGGGTAAATCCTCTCCTGCCCTTGAGCAACTTTTATGGGATATGTCTGCTCTTTTGCTGAGACTCCTCCAAATGGTCTGTAGAAGATTTCGGAAACGCTTTTTTTTGGGGGGGGGGGTGGTTCTTGCTCCTCAGAAGAGGAAATGTGAGAGGGGAAATATGGTTTTTGTGCACTTTCTACACTTATTAAGAGAGAAAGGGAGAGACTCTCTGGTAAAAACTAAACCTGGTGCTGGTCACATGTGCAGTCTTCTGCTGCTCTGCGTTACTTTGGTTTGGACTGCCTGTGACCATTATTTGTGAGACTTGCATTCCCACCAACTACGGCCATGTTTGTGACTGTTTATCCCACAGCACAAAAGCACACGCGTGCAATCCAGGCGCATTACTTACACATTCAACATTACTGAATTACTAACACTCTTAGTACGTGGTTCTTTCCCCTCTCAATTAACTCTTCAAATTTGTGCTTCAATTCATCACATGTTCCCATTTTTTCCATCGCCCAAGTTACCGTGACAACTGAAGTCTTTAGAGTTGATGACTAAGTGTTTATCTTTTTTTTTTTTTTCAACTTTGTTTTTATTAGTTTTTTGTGCATACATATCATAGAAAACAGGATGTTGTCAATTGTATCAGGTATACACCAAACTTACAGGAATACTTTACAAGTAACGGACGAACATTGGGGGACCACAGGACAGTACACAGACAGACTAACAACATCTAAGGACAAGGAAAAAGAGGGGGGAGGGGGGGTAGGGATGGGGGGGAGCGGCCTGGGAGAAGCGCTGATTCCACGTTTCGCAGGAGTCTTTCACCACCACTGCCTTTGCTCTGCTCCAGTTCACCTCTCAGAGGAGCTCAAACCGGATCACATCAGATTTTCGTTGGTCGGTGAGCCGATTCACCACTGTACCGCGGGGGGAGCCCTACTGTCCGATCGTCCCGTCCGGCTCCCAGCCCAACATCCAAGGAGAACCCACCTATCACTATCAAAGCCATATTGTGGCCTCATTCATCCCCTGAATATCAGTCTGGGCAAGCCATAATGACCATACTTTTTCAAATTTGTCGGCTGAGTCGTTAACTAAACTCGTTAACTTCTCCATTCTACAAATGAACCAAATTCTGTTTCTGATTTTATCAATAGAAGGAATTGCATTCTGATTCCACAGCGCTGCGGTCTCGCACCTCATAGCGGTAGCAAAATGTGCTATCAGCTTGTTACCCGATCTAGATACCTCGTTTGTAGGTTTACCTAATAAAAATAGCCACGGGTCCAGCTGTATTGTGAGCCCTAAAAAGATCCTCTGCAGCCAATCGCGGATCTGGGTCCAGACCGGCACTAATCTCGGGCAAGACCACAGCATGTGCACCAGATCCCCCTGTTCCCCGCACCGCCTGGGGCAGAGCGGGGAAGCCCCCCGGACGAATTTAGCTAATCTGATTGGGGTGAGATACCACCTTAATAATACCTTATATGAATTCTCCTTCAATGTCGTGCATATGGAGCTCGAGGCCGCAGCTTTGAACACCGCAGCCCAGTCCTCGTCCTCTAGTTGTGTCTGGAGATCCTCTTCCCATTGTGTCACGAAGCGGGGTTTGACTGTCCTGTCTGAGTCAGTATTCACCACCTCTCCGTACAAGGCAGAAATCAGTCCCCGCGTGTCCGATCCGTGCACGCAGAACTGTTCAAATTTAGTCAGCGGTGGTCTCACCGGGTGTGCGTTATAAAATGCCCGAACCTGGAGGTACCTCATAAAATCAGTGTTAGGTAAGTCCGTTTCTGACTGTAATAGTTCAAAAGATTTGATCTTGCCCTTAACCTCCAGGTCCTTCAATCGACTAATCCCTAATTGCCGCCAGCGCGGGAAGCATTTTTCTGCCAGCCCAGGAGCAAAGTCCGTGTTGCCATATAAAGGAGTCATCAGTGTGTGTTTGGAGGTCAAAGAGCAGCTACTTTTGGAAGCCTCCCAGACCGAGAGTGAGTTGCGCACAGAGGATAGTGGAATAAGCATATCCTTCACCCGTGTCCTCGGGTACCAGATTAGGTCCCTGAGCTCAAGCGGGGCGCACACCTCCTTCTCCAGTGCCACCCACCTCCTGAGCCCCGGGTCCCCATGCCACTGCGTGATTTGGCACAATTGTGCCGCTTTATAGTAGGATATGACGCTCGGAACTGCTAGACCACCAGCTTCCTTGTCTTTTTGCATAATTTTCCCTTTAATCTGTGTTTTTTTATCTTTCCAAATAAATTGAGAAATAGCTTTTTGGAGCCCTGCAATGTCTGCTCTAACCACGGCAACCGGGAGAGTTTGGAACAGGTATAGAATTCGGGGAAGGATGTTCATCTTGACACTATAGATCCTCCCCAACCAAGAAATACCATATGCCTTCCACTCCTGCAGCTCTTTTTTGAGAGTCCTCAACAGTATGGGATAGTTAGCCGAATATAAGGAGCTCGCCTTTTTTGTGATCTGCACTCCTAGGTATTTCATGGCGGATGGACGCCATCTAAACTCAAAGTTGAGTTCTATCAGCTTCTCCATTTCTCTTGGCATGTATAGGCTTAAGGCCTCTGATTTAGCTTGATTTATTTTGAAGCCAGAGATCTGGGCAAAACGCTCTAGAAGCTCGAACAGATTAGGCAGCGAGATAAGCGGCTTGGCAAGGGTTAGAATGATATCATCCGCGTACAGAGCCACTTTGTGCTCCTGCGAATGGATCTGTACCCCAGCGATATCAGCGTTACTCCGAATTTGTGCTGCGAGTGGTTCGATGCATAAGGCGAATAGCAGGGGCGAAAGCGGACATCCCTGTCTCGTACCACTTTTAATTGGGAATAGTTTCGAGGGGAATCCCTGGTGAACTACTCTGGCTGATGGTGCCGTATATAGTGCTTTGACAGCCTGTTGGAATTTGCCTCCAAACCCAAATGCGCCAAGCGTGGACTCCAGGTATGGCCAATCAATCCTGTCAAAGGCCTTTTCCGCGTCTAAGCTTAGGGCCACACCCCGAATCTCATTGGCTCCCATAAAGTCTATTATATCCACAATTCTTCTAGTGTTGTCGGCCGCTTGTCTACCTCTAATGAAGCCAACTTGATCCGGGTGGATGAGCCCTGGTAGGATTACATTTAATCTATTGGCCAGCAATTTAGCGTAGATTTTTACATCTGTGTTAATTAATGATATTGGCGGTAACTTTGGCAGCTAGTGGGATCCTTGTCCTCTTTATGAATTACCGAGATTGACGCCTGGAGCATCTGTCCCGGAAAGGGCTCTCCCGCCAACACTCCATTAAACAGCTGGAGCATGTGTGGAGCTAAGACTCCGATAAATTTTTTATAGTACAGGTTGGAGAACCCATCCGGGCCTGGGGCTTTTGATGCTTTAAGTTTTTTACTACCGCCTCTAGTTCTTCCCTCGTGAAGTCTCGTTGAAGAGCCTCTCTCTCCTTTCTGTTTACTTGTGGCAAGGCTGCATCTGCTAGGAATTTCTGTAGATTACTACTTGTCCTAGCATTGTGAACTACCTTCTCTCCATTATATAGCTGTTCGTAGAATTTCGCAAACTCCCCTACTATGACTTTAGGGTTTGAGGAACTCTGGCCTCCTGCTGTCGTAATAGATTGAATGTTAAAATTTGGTTTCCTATTACGGAGTCTGGTGGCTAGCATAGTGTCCGGTTTGTTAGCTTTCTCATAGAACTTCCTCTGCGTCCAACTCATGTCCTTCTCTGGAAGTAAGGAGGAGGTTTAGCTGGATTCTAACATCCTTCAACTCCCTCAGAGCATCATCTCTACCTGTCCGGTTATGTAGGATAGAGAGCTCATGTAACCTGTGATAAAGCTGGGATAATTTGGCTTCCTTTTTCTTTTTCCTATTTGCCGCTATACCGATTAATACCCCCCTAATCGTGGCCTTATGAGCCTCCCATAACAGTGAGTGGGATTCCACACTGCCACTATTTATCCGGAAATAATCTGATATTTCAGATTTCACTTTGTTTTGGATCTCCGGGATTTTGATTATTGATTCATTTAGCTTCCAGTTTGCTCCTGGGCTGGCATTATTCAATTGAATGCATCTCAGCTCTACCGATGCATGGTCCGACCAAGTAATATCATGTATGCTTGTATCGGAAATTTGTGGGACCATTCTGCCCGATACAAAGAAGTGGTCAATCCTACTGTAGATGTCATGAGGGGGGGAGTAGAAAGAATAACTGCGGTCTCCCTGGTCCTGCTCTCTCCATATGTCCACCAGGCTAGTCTGTTTGAGGCCTTTCAGTAGTGAGATATTCCCTTCTCTCTTATTATTTTTTTGGGACGTAGATCTGTCTACCTTTGCATTCATGACTGTGTTAAAGTCGCCACCTAGAATTATTTGTCCCTCAGCCCATAGCTGAAGCTTCTGAAAGAATGTGTTGTAAAAGTCTATTTGACCTTCATTTGGTGCATATATACACGCTAAGGTCATTCTGACCTGCTTAAGGAGCCCGACCAGCACCAGGTACCTTCCCTTTGGGTCCCTTTTAACCTTTTCAACCTGGAAGGGGGTGTGATTTTGAAACAGGATAGCTACACATTTCTTTTTCTCTGCCCCTGGTGCTAAGAAGAACTTCCGAAAGCTAGAATCGAGGAATTTCGGATTATTACGCGAGCTGAAGTGAGTCTCCTGTAGGAAGACCACGTCAGCCCCTCTCCTCTTGAACTCAGTGAAAGCGACTCTTCGCTTGCGTGGACTGTTGAGCCCTTTGGCGTTTTGCGAGATAAAAATTACCTCCATTTTATGTAGTAGTGTCTGTGTGGACCTAATATGTAAGCCGATCTGATCTTACCCCAGACCCTGGATATGTTCTGTTCGTGAACTTTGTAGTGTAGACTCCAGAAGCGCCTGTTCAACCCACCGCCTGTTGGGACTGGAGAGGGAAAGGGAAATAACATGATTGAGGAATACAAACATATAACACATATAAACATCATGAGAACCGTATTGGTCTTAAGAGACCTCGGGTTCAATGCCCGGAGGAGATATTTTCTCCCTGGACCCTCCTCCCCCCTGGTCCCTCTCTGTGGCTTCCAGAACTCGCCACAGATCTCCGGGTCAGAACCAGGTAGGTGGGATATGACCCCCCTCCTGGCGCGGACGCACATGCCTGCAGGCAGAGTGGTGGCTGCACTCCTCCCCGCCGGCCGCTCTGTGCGTTACAAAACCTAGCAACTGTCTTCACTTCTATCTATTTTATTAACTCTTATTAACCCAAACTTAATCTTTTAACTACCTTGAGCTCTAATCGTGAGCTCTTATCTTTTATCTAAAACTGAAACTACAACTTCACACCCTGTGCTCCTCCTGCTCTTTCGACCACTGACTGCTTCTACCTCACCCCATCTATTCCTCCCTGCTTCCAGGCTCGGGTGCTCTCCCCCTCTCCCCGGGATCATACCCAGCCCCTCGCTGCCGCATTTCTGTTATCCCTAGTGGGAGTCCTCTGCTTGCATCACTCCTGTACCCTTCTGTCCTCACTCATGTTCCTATTTCCCCCATCTACTCTATACTATATATACTCTGTATACGATACCTTGCTACTATACTATGCTGTATGTATGACTGCTATGCATGTATATGCTATCTTCTCCCCTTTGCCTCCTGTCACTGATGGGGGCCTTCGCCTCCCCCTCCCCTCCCCGCCCCCCCCCCCCCCCGTTCAGGTGCATCCCCTCCTCAAGCGGCCAGGCAGCCTCCTTCTGCACCGCTAGGTCTTTCCTGAGGAGTTCCGCATGCCCCGTGGTCGCTTCCCCGGCGGAGGAGCTCGCGTGCCCCCGCCAGAGGAGATCGCTGCACTTCCTGCTAGTCGCCTCTCATCTGACGTCATCTTGTCGTCTACCAGGGCTATTAGCCGCGCCTCTCCTCTAGCTCTCGCGAGAACGGGTCCCGTGACGTCACCGGTGTGGGCGTGTTAGTCTCATTCCGCGGCGGGCTGCCAGGACGAGAGGGCTGGATCGGGGGAGGCTCCCTGGGCGGATCCAGCCGGCAGAGCAGACCTTCCCGCCGAAACCCCCGCCGCCATTGTAGAGCTCGCGCCCTTCCGTCCTTCTTCTTCACCAGTAGGTAGAAATCCGCCATTTTGGGGACCCATGTGCTATGGCCATCTGCTGAATGCTGCCATCTTCGGTAGCGGGACGACTCTGGATCCTCGGCAGTCTCACGGTAGTGGGATTTCTGGCGTAGCCTGTGTGTCAGGGTGTGTTTAAACTGCGCAACGGGCGCAACTGCAGCTCGCGAACGTTATAGTGTCTCGCATTTACGGGCTTTTCCCTCTTCCCCCCTCCTTGCTTATTCTCCTCTCCGGCGTGGGAGAGGTGCCCTGCTTTCCTGGTGGGGAGTCTGTCCTCTTCCTCTGCTGGGCTCCCTCCGCACCATTGTCCTGTGGTCCCCGCACTCCCAGTTTTTTAAGGAAGGCTGCCCCTTCTGAGGGGTGCTTGAGCACCTGCGGTCTGCCGTTTTTAATGGCTACTAGGGCGAATGGGAATGCCCAGCGATAGCGCACCTCGTTGTCCCTTAGGGCCTTGGTTATGTGCCCTACTGCTCTCCGTCTGGCCAACGTTAGAGGGGACAGATCCTGGAAGATCAGAAGGGTAATCCCCTCGAAGGTAATGTGTGGGGTGGCACGGGCTATTCTGCTCACCTCTTCTTTGACAGAGAAGTAGTGGAGCCGGAGGATCACGTCCCTAGGGGGGTTGGAGGGCACGGGTCTGGATCGTAAGGCCCTATGGCATCTGTCCATCCTAAAGTCTGAGGCCGGGCTGCCTGGTAGTATTGAGGCCATCCAGCGGGATAGTAAAGCTTCTGGGTCCAGAATTTCTTCTGGGATCCCCCGAACTCTGAGGTTGTTTCTTCTATCCCTATTCTCCCCGTCCTCTTGTCTGGCTTCCAACTCTGCCACTCTCTGTTCCAGCGCCTGTACCCGGGAGTTTGTCTCCTTTTGGGCATTGGAGCTAGCGTCCATGCGCTCCTCCAGGTCGTTGGTCCTCGTCCCTATTTGTACCAGGTCGTGCCTGAGCCCCTCCACCTCTCCTCTGAAGAAAGATTTGAGATCGATTAATAATCGTGATATTTCTTTTTTAATGACTTTTGTTTGCTCTGCTGCCGCTCTGGAGCCCTCCGCGTCTTGGGCTGAATCTGAATCAGATACTGCCGACATCTCTGCAGTCCCTGCCTTGCTTTGGCCGGTGAAGTAGGCCCTGACATCTGACTTGCGTCGGGTCTTTTGTCTTGTAGCTGCCATCCTTTTTTGGGGCTTATTATCTTGACTGGTAAGGGTTTAGACAGCCGTCGCTATGTTTTTTTTTCCGAAAATGCTGGTTTTGCTAGTGATTAATTGCTTTATTGTGCCGGCGGTTGGTGGAGCTGTGTGTCTATGCAGCCATCCTCAACCAGCCGCGCATGCGCATCCGTGTTTATCTTTTTAAAGCATACTTGGCAGTCAGTGAACATAAATGTCTTCTGTGATGGATTTCCTAGCCTGCTGCTATCAATCTGATATCATCTTCCCCTCTTTTCACTCTCCCACAAACCTTCGCATGCTGCTTGAATTCCACTTGATGAATATTGACCATATATACTATTTAAAGGGGCTATCCAACGTATTACTGTAATTAGAAAGATTCAAAGCTGCAGTTCAGTCAATATCCTGCATGTGTGTTTTTTTTAATAAATCAGTTCTGTAGTAAGAAAAAATACTTTTAGCATTTTCTGTTTTTAAAAAAACAACTTTGAAAGACCAATTTTCTTGTATTCTATTTTAACAAGCATTTGCTAAGGCACTGCCCCTTCATGTCCTGTCACAAGCCCTGGCAGACCCCTTTGTCAGCCCTGCCCTCCCTCTAGCACATGTCAGTGCAGGAGTGCTCATGAATATTCATGAGCTTCCACTGAGTGACAGAAGCAGAGAAAAAACATATCCCTTCTCTAATGATGTCACCAAATTTCGCCGATCAATACATGGAGAACAAATTGACTGGCAGCTATACAGTTCTATAGGTAATTAGAGATTGCCCACATGAAACTATTGAAGTAAAAAAATTAATTAAAAAAAAAAAAAAAGACTGAACTGCAGCTTCAATTAGGCTTCAAGCAGCAGTCCAGCAGCAATACACATTTTAGTTATTTGTGTCCTGTGGAAAATGAATGTTTTTATTTTTACTGGGTCCCGTTACTGTTTGTTCATGCTCGTGAAATACTTATTGCACTTACATGTTATGTGTTTGGCTACTGAATAAATTATCATTGCTTCACAAAACTAGATTAAAGGAAAATCTACCTGGGGAATCTAAAATTCCCAAGTAATCTTCTCACAAAGGAGATTAAAGATGGTAAAAACCCTACTGTATATACTGTAGCATTTTGTTATTTGGAAAATATTTAAATTATAAAAAAAAAAAAAAACATTTAAAATAGTTACTTTTGGTCACTTGTGTATAAGATGGTATTGCCCCTTTAACATGGGATGGGGTTTGGTGTACAGTACAGGGGAACTTTCATTAATTACATGGAAACTAGTGTATCTTAAGAAGGAGATTTGCATAAGCTGCTTGCATCTTCTTTGAGCAGCAATTCCAATTCCCTCACTGGCAGTAAACAATGAACATTACACACAACAAGGATCCTGATGAAGGTATCTGAACTACATTTCCTTTCTTTTAAAGGTCCTAAACAATTTATTAGATGAAAAAAATGAATGGGATTTGTGCTTTGTATCGCTAATCATGGTTCATTACTTGAACAGGATGATCCTGTGTAGATGTTGGGGCCAAGTGAATTGTTTAGGAGAGGGAAAGTAGAGAGAATGAGGCTATCTTATTTTATTAGGCATACGTGGCCTCTGCTTTGCTGTTACATGGTTGAAAAGATACGTTTATTGATTTTGTTAAAGTTTTTTTTACTCAGTGCCGACTTTAAATCAGGATATAAATCACTGTGCCTCAGTGGATGTTAACATCAGTTAAGAGATCTATATTTTTATTGCATTGAGTGAACACTCATGGGGGTTGACCGAATGTTTTAAAATAAACATTACAGTGCACACAACATTCTCCAGTTACATTGTTGCCTTTGCTTTTAGATGCGCTCAGGCATAGAAAGAGCAGAGTCTGCAGTGGAAATGTTCGCAAATTCCGCCCATATTCTAAGCGTTGCCTAAACTCTCTGGTATATAAAGCTATTTCCTTTTGGCTACTTACGAGACGTGCATCATTACTTATTGAAGGTCCGAAAGTAGAAAACTCGCATTGAATCTGTAAAGCTTTTAGATCTAGAGAATACCAGAGACCTGCTGTGCAGATTGTTTGGTTTGTACAGTATGTGAGAAAATCTCTCCTCAATGTGCTTGCCTTATGACTTTTAGATGATCAGCAGTCCTCAAAGGCTTTTTGATTTGGCTGGACCGTGCATCTCTGAACCAGAATCAAGGAAGAGGTCCATTTCAAAGAGGAAGTCACATCTGGACCTTCTAAAGCTGTAAGTCATATTTACTGTTACTACTAAAATCATCTATTTTTTAATGGATTTTCTTCATGTCAGGCATGAAGCATGCTGATCTTGCCATGAACAAGTTTTACTATAGTTTTACTCGCATATTTATCAGGTTAGTATCACTATGTATGCTATAATAAAAGATGGAACTTAATGGTAGTAGTACAGGGATCTTTTTAACATTTTGTGAAGTTCCAAGTTTTAGCAAACATTGTTGCACTATATTGTAGATTTATTGTTAAGGGATCAACAAGAGACATCTTCATAGATTACATTTAATGTACAGACTCTACTTTGTTAGAGTTCCAAGTGCTATATCACCCCACACAGCTTTGAACAGGGCCACCGGCTTTCCTAGGGCCCAGGATTAGAGCTTCGCCTGGGCTTCCAACCCCCATGTCAGCACCACACCCCCCATGTCGGTGCCACATTCCCTCCCCATCCCCCCCCTGGTGTTGGTGCCACTACCCCTCCTTTCACACTGTATTTCTCTCCTCCCTCTGTCTCTCATTCTTCCCCTCACTCACTCTCCCCCCTCCCTCTTCCCTCCACTATCTCTCAATTACCCCCTCACACTCAATCCTGCTCCCTCAGTCCACCCCTCCTCACCCTAATTTCCCCCTCCCCCTTAGCCACACACACAATTACCCCCAATACCCATACAATTCCCCCTCCCTCACTGTCCACACAACTCCCCCCCAATACACACACAATACATCCCCCCAGATACTGACAGCACTACCCCCCCTTATACAAATACCAGTACTACCCCACCCCAGATACAATCACCACTACCTCCCCAGATACAATTACCATCACTACCCCCCTAGATACAATTACCACTAATACACCTCTCCCCCCCCCCGATACAATTACCACTACCTCCCCAGATACAATTACCACTACTACACCCTCCTCCTTCCCCCCCGATACAATTACCACTACCTCCCCAGATACAATTACCACTACTATACCCCCCCCCTTCCCCCCGATACAATTACCACTCCCTTTCCAGGTGCAATTACCACTACCTCCCACCAGCAGCTGGGGAGAGCCGGGAGCCGATGCCTGGCGGTGGCAACCAAAGGCCCGGCAACTGAACGCAGAAGTTGGGCCTGGCCAGAGAGGCCGAGCCCAACTTCCAGTGCCGGCCGGGCACCTCGCAGCCATCTGGCCCTGGACACTTGTCCCGACTCTCCCCCCCCCCCCTGTCAGCAGCCCTGCCTTTGACCAACACATGGATACACACCTGTGCAGCAAAAGGAATACACCTGGGAATTATGGTAATTTAACTCATTAAATATACTTTGCATATTCATCTTAGCATATATAATTATCCATTATTTGTTTAAAGCGCCAACATATTCAGCCGTGCGGCACATATATCCCAGATATGTTCCTTTTTTGCACAGATGTCTATACACATGTTGTATAAAGGTGTGTTTTGGACTTCCCCTATGGCTGTTTAATTAGCTGTGTGGATTTGCGTTATCCTCAGCGAACATAACGTTCATTACTGAATATGATAACATGACGTTATGTGCCCAGAGTTAACAGAGCTTTGTGTTTCTGGGTCTCAATAATGTGACTTTTCATAAACCCTAAAAATATTTCATTATACGGATAAAAAAAAAAAAAGAACCTGCAGATGATACATTGAATTGCTTTACCTGTTAAGTACATGTATAATAAATTGCTTAAATTCTACATCAGATGAGATTATTACAGATATAAAGGATTTCTGTATTTGTTTTAGCCTAATTGCTTTGATGGCTTGTAAGATGTTTGCACTTACAGTATTAAAACCCGGCTCATTCGCAACGGATTCTTACAAAACAGTGACCTTTGCACAAACATATACAATGTTTGCCAAAGCATCTACAGAGACAATTGGAAGACACATCAAGAAAATAGTTCACAGCTTTATCGGCAAAACCCGTCTGGGAGTGTGGATGTAAATTCATGGATGAACCACTTGTGATATTCTTTGGCAGAAAATGATCAGCCTTTGCTAATGCATTTCCCAGAGCTCTAGCTTTACTTCCATTCACTCGGAGCATTAGTCTACTTAATTGCACAATAAATTCAGTGCCACTAACAAGTTATAACTTTATTTATATAGTTGGATAATTTTCATATACTCTTACACAGTTTCATTACCTTAAACTGATAATATGCAGCAACTCTGACATAACCATGGCTTATATGTTTTATTTTGTAGGATCATGGATGGAATGACCGAGGCTTGTATGAAAGGGGGCATTGAAGCATGTTATGCATCAGTATCTTGCGTCTGTGCTTTACTTGGAGCTTTAGACGAACTCAGCCAGGGCAAAGGCCTCAAGGAAGATCAGGTCCAGCATCTTCTTCGACGTCTTGAGGAGCTGAGGGATGGAGCAGAGTCTAGCAGAGAATCAATGGAGATAAATGAGGCAGACTTCAGGTGGCAGAGGCGCATTCTTTCCTCTGAACACACACCCTGGGAGTTAGGAGCAGAAAAGAGCCCTGATATTAGCATTAGTGTGACCACAGACACAGGCCAGACCACATTGGAAGGAGACATGGGACAGACGACTCCAGAGGATAACCTTGAAGACCAAGGAAATAATGTACAGTCTCCGGTTAACAGGGATAACCGGAATAAGGATCCAGACTTAGAAGTGGTGGATCAGCCAGATGTTGTTCAAAGGAGCCACATTACAGTTTATCCAGACATAACCAATTTTCTGTCTGTTGATGGCAAGGCAAGATCTTATGGATCAAGATACAGCGAAAGTAACTTTAGTGTTGATGATCAAGATATCTCTAGAACTGAATTTGACTCCTGTGATCAGTATTCTATGGCTGCAGAAAAGGATTCTGGGAGATCTGACGTGTCTGATATTGGCTCTGATAACTGTTCTCTTGCTGACGAGGATCAGACTCCCCGTGATTGTCCTGGTCACAGGTCATTGCGGACTGCTGCTTTGTCCTTGAAACTATTGAAAAACCAGGAGGCAGATCAGCACAGCGCGCGACTGTTTGTGCAGTCCCTCGAAAGTCTCATTCCCCGGCTCCTGACACTGAAAAAGGAAGAGGTCGATTCCACTTTGCAGAATTTTGCTTCAACGTTTTGTTCCAGTTTGCAAGCAGGTACTTATGTGATAATTGTCTACTTCCTACAATATTTTTCAAAACTTCATTCCTGTTTGAAAACACAAGCACAGAAGTTCATACAAGTTGCACAATGACTAATAGAACATTATGTGTGGAGGATTCATTAAACTCTATTAAATCAGGGAACATGACATGATGTTACCAACCAGGAAGGGAAGTTATGTTCCCTGATACACAGTATTCATTAATCAAAGTATATGCACACAAAAAACAGCCATGCTAGAGCTCATTAACATAGACTTTACATCACATTAGCGATGTGTCATCTTACAAAAACGTGCAATTTTTCATTTTCAGCATTACTCCGGTTCAGACCCTGAATTAGGGCTAGAGTGGAGAAAGATAGAGAGGAAAAAACGCTATCTTAGTTAAATTATAGCTAGCTCTGGCATTACACCAATCCAGACACTGCAAAGCCCTCATTCATATCTGGTTGGGCCAAGCTTAACTATGACTTAGATCAGTGGTGCACAAACTTTAGTCTGCACCCCTGTCTGTTCTCTACTCTGCTCGCGCCGCCCCCACTCATCTGATGGCCGGCGACTTCTGACATCACAACATCATGTAACAACGCGTTGCCGTCATGTGACCCCGCTGCATCATTTTGTGCCGCGTTGCCATGGCGATGCGTCACCAGAAGCCACCAAATTGCGTTACCGAGGCCTCGCGCACGCTTCCCGGCATGTAATGCTTTTGAGAAGAGTTTGTGGCCTCTCTAAGCACTGCGCACCCTCCCCCTCCAGAGAATCTCGCACCCCCCATTTTGCGTACCCTTGACTTAGATAACAGAACTTTACTTCCCCGTGTTAACTTTAATGGAATGTAGTGAATGATATCATAACGCCTCATTTGCATCTCATCAGTAAGATCCATTTTGGTCACTGATGTGAAGATAACGCACAGCCTAACATTACGTTATTGTCCTTAGTGATTGCAGCATTACTATAATGCAACATTAACTCAGGTTAACGTCAGGTAATGTGGCCTAACGGAGCTGAGCGGACCTTAATGTTTACAGCACCTTTTTAGCGGGAGACTTGTATTTGTGTAAAAGTAAAGGATACGCCAGTAAGTAAGTTACATAGTTACAGTTATATAGTAGATGAGGTTTAAAAAAGACATGCGTCCATCAAGTTCAACCTATGCTGAATTTAGACGACAGATACTTATCTTATATTTGTATTTACAGTATATTGATCCAGAGGAAGGCAAACAAAAGCCCCAGTGACACATCATCCAATGATATCTCATACAGGGAGAAATAATTCCTTACTGACTCCAATAATGGCAAACAGGTTTCTCCCTGGATCAGCATCCTTCCTAAGTTCAATATACTCAGATGCTTTGTGCATATCATATTCTAAATTACCGACTTCTTTTTCTCACTTAATGTTTAATATACTTCTACTCCGTGGCTTAATAAAGTAGTGGTACTGTGCCCGACAAGCACATGTATTTAACATGGATAAAAAGCTATTTTGACCATAGTTTACTACGATTTATGTAATATTTTTGCTTAGAAAGCAGAAAAGGCGGCTTAAAAAAATTAATCATTTTTTTTCTTTAAATAGGAAGTGAAACCCTTAGTCTGTCAATAAACCTCTATATCTATGTGCACCCTCGCACATCGACCTCTGCTTTTACCGTATTTGAACACTAGATATATTTTTCGTATGGGCAACGTTTTAAAATAAATCTGCTTATGATTAATACCTTATACTGTAGCGATGGGAAATCCACAATTCTAACAGCCACTCTCCAACTACATCGTATTTATTTATCAAGGGCTAAAAACAACCCCTTGCATTGCTTTATCATTCACTTCTTCTCCATGCAGAATTCAGAAACAATAAAGCTTAACCACATTATCACAAAACAAGTTGCTTCAATTTTCTATCTGAGCCCTTAGTATTTGATCCCCTAATACAAAGTGAGCCGGTATTAATGGGCTGCTTGATTGGCTGTGCTGTGGCAGAATGTATGTTGCATTTGAAATCAGAACTCATTTAAAACAACAATTTGCATATATATCAAGAACAAGATTGTTTATGAATCCTTCTCAATAAATTCCTTGATGGGGAGAGCTCTGTATGCATACATCATTGATGCAGCTTTTGGACCTATATTTTCATTGGCAACCAAAAGATGAGGGAGCAAAAAGAACATACAAGTACAGTATCTACCTGGTGCATACCTGAAGAAGACGCACACACGCACACACGCACGCACACACACACATAACATGTCCGTTTGAAACTGGACTGTCCTCATTTTATTTACATCTTTTTGATGCCATTTTGGGGAGTTTCCTGTTAGTGAAATGGGATTTCCTAATAGTCAGTATTCTAAAAGTTTTGAAAGAAAATTCATACAGTATGTCTATTTTTATTTGTATCTGTGTCACATATTCAGCTACACAAAACTACAGCAATTCCTATGTTTTGACTTTCACAGAACAGAGAACAGCACATTAACACAAAACTGCAAACAGATTCTAGGTGAACCAAGTTCTTAAAAAGGGAAGAATCGAAGGGTGCTTTTAAGTTTTTAGAAAGTCTGCCTTTTGAGAGCCTTAACAGTGTCTTGGACTGTATGAACGTGACCTAGATCTAGACCTGTAGCAGCAGTAGAAAGGGGAAGAGAATCATATTTCTCGTACCGGTCATAACTTCTGTTGTATCTCTCGTACAACTGTCTTCTTATTACATTCGCTTTGCAGACTGCAGAACAGACTGAGTGGCCTATTGGTTAAACTGCGGTAACTGTATTTAATTGGGAAATTGTCTGTTTTCGTACGGAAATGCATTTCTCCACATTCATTAAACAGATAGCACATGTTCAGCTTTTCTTATTTGTTATGGTGATCTGTTTCCGGCGGTGCAATATACAAATGTATGGAAATTATGCAAATTTGCAATGTTACTGTACATAGTCACGGGCTATCCATCAAGGTGGGAGACGGCATGTTGCCAAGAAAATCGCAGCAAGAAATCTATTTTGCTGGCGAGGAAGAATTTAATAATTTTAACATATTTGTATTAGCATATTTCCCAGGTGTCACTGTCCCACGTATCTTTGTAGGTATCAGCCCATAGTGTATAGGTTAATCTGTTTCGGAGTGTATAAGCAATGGATCTTCTACATTTTTCTCTGGCCCAAATTTGCATGTCTCGGAGGCAAAACTCCTTGCGTGACTTACAGTACCTGACTATTTCATGTCAATGAGATGTCAAATCATGTGATTTAACAGGGCCGGCTTCATGGCAGTGCTATCGGTGCCACTAGCCCCGCACTCACGGAGGCCCTTCGCTCTTCCCCACAACATTTAAACTGATTACCGGGGGGAGAGTGCAGGGCCTCTGTAAGCCCCGGCATCTCCTCCTGCTCCTCATCTCCGGCATCTTCTCCTTGTGGCGACGCATCGCCATGACAACACAACATCACATGACGCCGTGACGTCATGACAATGCGACGTAGTCGTAGATGAGGAGCAGGGGGTGATGCTGGAGAAGGTAAGAGGCCCCACGCTCTCCCCCAGCACCAAACCCCGCCAAACTTCCAGCCAGCCCTGTGTGATTTTTCTTCGTAGATCATTCTTAATAAATACGGCGAAAATTTGATTTTTAATGCATCCAATGACATTCCATTTATTTTGCAATGGCAATATTAGAGTTTTATTAATAGGCTCCTGAGTGTCAGATTTACTACATTGGTCTGGGTGGTCTGAAGTCTGTACAGTAGGGTGTGGTCTGATTCTACCAATACAGTTTTTTCCTGTGGCTATTGAATATCTACCGCTCCACTACCTGTGAAAATCAAGATTATTTGATTGCAGGTCTGGGACTGCTGTTTTTTATGTTTACCTCTAGTCTTGGCAATAATGTAGATTTGATCAGGACACTGCGTTATTTGCAGAATGCGTTATTAAGGCAATGTTTTGCTGGCTGCTCTGAAGTAAGGAAGTAACCAGTCTCAAACTTACAGTAATAAGTAAGTGGGTGGGTCGGCTTCTGAAACCCAGTCCCCATGTATGGTTTCATTGTAGTGATCAGGGATCATTTTGTAAATTCTGTGGCAACTATACCTTTGAATTCTATAGAAACGCTTTAATATTCCAATGCATGCCTGGGTATGTTGAGGCTGTTACATCGCTATGCTATAATTACTGAAAATTCGAAACCCAAATGACATCGTTTACATGAAGAAGACTTTTAGATTTGGAAGCATTGTTTTATATGAACTTCTGCCATCCAACATTTTCCGTAGCGTATTCCTCTCTTGGCTGTTTGGGTGTCCCTTCTGAAAATCAACATACTGGAATATAAAACAGCCCAGTGCACAGTGCGTAGCCAAACCTCTTAAACTTCTACCACAAAGAGAGCCCAGAACACAAACAGTACTTCTTCCAATCACCACTGGGAGAAAAGATTTTGGTTATCACTTAAAGGTCACATATATTAAACGATTCCATCTGTACATTACATTGCTGTAGTACGTTTTGTTGTGTACTTCCTTCATTTTTACTAATACCGCTCAATTCAGAGCTAATGCATTTAAATTGAAAATGTGTTTTAGCATTTACATGTAAAAGAGTATTAAATAACTGCCTGTATCCCTCTAAAACAATTCCAGGGCCGCCTTAGGCCGCGCTTATAATGACGGCGATGCGACGTCGCCCGAAAACAAATGCATTGTCGCCGCCGCCGCGTGCGCTTATAGTAAGCGGGACGGCGAAGTGGCAACGTGATTTTTTTGAAGCCGGCAATATTTGATTTTTCAGGGGCTGTCGCCTCATGTGACAGCCCCTGAACCAATCAATGGCCTGGTCGCCCGCGATGCCGCCGCAAAGCGAAATACAACTTTCGCTAGCGTCGCCGGGTGACGTCGCCGTCGCGGGCACTATACGCGCGGCCTTAGGCTTTGTAGGGCCAAAGGCAGCACACTGCAGCAGGGCCCCGCTGTAAAAAAAAGTTAAGGGGACTAACCTTGATAAGCGGCCCTCCTCCGTCAGTGTCGCTGCGTCATGACATCACTGCGGCATGTGACGTCACGTTGCCATGGCGTAATTTGACGTCAGTCACCTTGGCAACGTGACGCTACAGAAGGCGACCCGCTCCAGAAACGGTAAGACCCCTCTCACAAAGAAAAGAAAAAAAGCCACACCTCTCGGTGAGAAGCGATTCTGCCGGTCTGAGGTCCCCGCGCTTCCTCCTCTCCCTCCTCCTGTCTGCGCTGGGATACAATTTCCGAACGGAGGAGGGGAGCAGGAGATGGGAGCGCGGCACCGGCGAGAGGAGGGAGCGCGGGGCTTAAGCTGCCTTGCTCACCTTGCCCTTAGGCCGGCCCTGCGAACACATGGAGTTACAGTATTAGTAGTGATTACTACAACTCTAGTACCCCCTGTCCTCAAATTCTTATTCCAATCTTAGAACGTTTTGCTGATCTGCATCTCTGTGACATTCTCATTCTTTCTTCATAGGTGTGATGCATTCGCCAGGCTTTGAAAGTAACAGTAACACAAGTTTCCAGACACTGCTGAATGCAGACAGTCTTTATACAGTGTCCTATTATTCCCTTCTGCTAAACCTCAAGCTCTCCAGCAGTGATTATTACAGGAAGAAAACATCCATGCCTCCTGTTACGCTGGTAAGTGTGCTTACACAAAAGATTTGGAGCACTCGCTACATATGAAGACCAGAAAATGTCAGCGCTTATCCAATCATTGGACCAAGTAGTAGTAGTATATACAATAAATGAAGATAGCTGTTCTCCAATCATGTGCATTTGTTGGCAATATTTTGTTCCCATAGCTTGCTTTTGTAAGGATGTTCCTAAAAGAAGCCAAAGACCAAAAGAGAAAAATAGACTTCATGAAAATGGAGTGCAACTTCTTTCACATTACTGCTCACATTGGTGGGTGTGTCACTTGGTTATAATTTATTTGGGTATGTATTGCAAATGTACAGCTCTTGTGTAATATAAATATATTTATTGACTACATGTACACAATTAACTCTCTTTATATTTGCAGTACATGCACATAGTATTATATCATATTGTACATTGTCAGGGTAGGCAACATGATAAACTTTAAGAGCCGCACATTACAGAGGACATTCTATGCTTGGATAGGACCTTCTCCCCACCTCCTCTGGTCAGCTGATTAATGCGGGCATGCTGTTGAATACTGTCCTGCTCCTCTTCTTACATTGGGAGCAGGAGAGGAGCAGTATTTATCAGTGCACCGTCATTAAGCAGGTGAGGAGTTGGGAGATGATACGATCCACAGTAGCAACATCTCCATTCCCTCGGCACCGAGGAGAAAGGGAGAGTGGGCTGCTGGAGTGTCAATGTCAGGGGCCACAGGTGAAGCCCCCCAGGGGCCGCATACGGCACCCAGACCGCTTGTTGCCCAACAATGCACTGTAACGTATATAGTGTTAGGTTAATATAAGAACATGTTGCAAATTGATGGGAGCTAGTTTACATTGTTTCAGTTACAGTTACAGTACTTTACAATGTGTATCTAAATAACAGCTCTCAAGCTAAGGTGGAATTCTGGCAACAGAGAGGAGAGAGGAACAATGCTGTAATTATTACCTAGTCACAGGGAGATACGTTGAGACACAGTAAGATAAACTGGCTTTCCCAAATCACACAAAGTGCAAGTGGCTGAGGTAGCAGTTGTACCAAAAAGTACATTTAAGTCCACCTTATTAACCCCCCAAAATGTACGATATTTCTAACCATATAACACATAATTAGTTATGGCTAAAAGCGTGATGCAGTCAGAGTAGGGGTTTTGACACATGCATGAGATGGGCTATGCTTAGTCTAAGCCACTGAAAATGCTGTGTGTATGATGGGTGTGATTAAGAATTGATTAGTGGCGATTTTCCTTTACATACTCTGCTTGTTGCCTCCGCAGAAGGAATTCATGAAGCTGGTGCAGTCCAGTGGTGTATTAATGGTGTTTTCTCAAGTCTGGATTGAGGAGCTGTATCACCAGGTCCTGGACAGGAACATGCTTGGAGAGTCGGGATTCTGGGGGAGCCCTGAGGGACACTGCCTTCCCCTCATTATAATGCTTATTAGTGAGTGACACAATGCTGTGTGATGAGTAATATAATGCATTGAACTGTGAAAGGTTAAATAAAGACTTGTGTACTAGTCCCATAACGGCAACCCTAACAAAGTGTAATCATTATGCGGTACGTTTAATTCATCTATTTTTTCCCCTGCAACTCAATTTGCCAGTCCAACGCTCAATTTAAAAGAATATATTCTGCTCGGTACTCAAAAAAAAATAAAGAATCCCTCCTGCCTCAACGAGTAGGGTGCTAGTCACAACCCTAAAAATGAAAAAGCCTCCAAAAACAAAAACTAAAGGTGTTGATAACAGCTGCACAAGTGGAAATGAAAAAAAGCCTAAATAAATGGTTAGAAGGTGCATGTCATAAAGTACCAAAGGTAGCAACCGGGACGAGAGATGAGGTGGTATATAACATACATAGAACTTCCCATGTGTGTTGCACTGTATTACAATTCCCTGTAATGTATTATTTCTTCTGTAAAGTGCTGCATACATTGGTGGAGCTACAGTATATGAATACAAATATTCTTGGATTTATCAACAAATAATCCAGAACCAAGTGAGTCCATTTAATATGCGCAATGTGCCTTTGATAAAATCATTGTCCTTTGTTTTGTGGCAAATGTGATGTCCTTTCTCACTGACAAATTTGGAGCATTAAGATTTAGCTGTAATAAATAATAAAAATAAAAAGCAAAATTCACATCACTTATGTGACAATACGGTAAATGATCACACTAGTTTCAGCCATGCAAAAATATCTATTGTTTAGAAGAAACTAGTTCGGGAATAAAGGGCAGTTATGTGTGACACTGGTAATTGCTTATCAGTAATGGCAAATTGAATTGATTAGGGAGAAGCTCCGAACCAGGCGAGCTTTCCCCCAGACATTAGCTGGGAGTCATCAAAGTGCGAAGCGGGATATAGAGCCCAATCAAGTGATAACCCGCATTTTTTTTGATGACTCCCGGCTATTGTACTTCTAGTATGTCATGGTAAGAAGTTGTTGAACCAATGGAAGTAATAATTGTCCAGTGACTTTCTTGATCCAGGACCTACAGTAGCTTTGTATTTCATGAATGTTATTTCCTTTGCAGACATTGACGGGATGGGGAGCAGTGCTATTGGTGGCCAACTTTTGGTATCTGCATCAACACAATCTCCCATTCCTCATGACAAGAACATGGACACTACAACCATGGGAGGTATTGACTCGCTGCTTCTTTTACATGTATAGTTACAGGCTTTGGTGTGAGGTTTCAGTCTTATGTCATTGGAAAAGAACAGGCAGATCTTAACTGATGAGTCCTATATTTATATTTATATTATCCATTGTTTTCAACCAAGAAGATAAAAAGCCACGTTAACATGGCCCTTGGAAATGATTTTGCTGTACGTACGGAGTGAATATCTCCATACAAATACATTCCCCGAAAGATCATCTTACCCCCAGAAAAGATAATACAAAGCCCAAGACCAGATACTTTTACCTGCCCTGGGTGCACCAGCTGGCTGTGTGTCAGCAAGTGGAGTTAGGGGGAAGTTTAATTCTCACACACATATTATAAATATAGATGTGTATGTTCGGGAAGTTAAAATCAACCCACCTCCCCCACACTCTGTTGTTTGGATCATTCTGAATTGTGATCTGGCCCATCCTTCCCAAATCCAATTGTGAAAATGTGATAAGCCAATATGGTAATTGTACTACAAACTTCCCTATGGGAATCAGACGATTTGCTGCTGTTTCATGAAGGGATATCAGGGTATCACAATACCGGGCAAAACACGTGTAACGGTTTTACGGGCCCCCACCCAATCTCACATTGGCCCCTGTGGTCTACTGGCCCCATTACATGTATGTATGTTGTGTGGGGCACCTGCTAGCTTACAGGATTCCTGAGTCTCCCGATTGATGGTAGTGGGGATATCAGCATGACGGGCATCTGAGATAGTGCGATCAGAGTCCTACTCACATCCGATGCAGCACCTCCACCTCATCAGGCTCTCTGCAGCCGCAGGGGGATGTGTCTGATGAGGACCTCCTCTGTGGTGCCTCCTTCTGTGTAATAGCTCCACTCATACACAGAAAGGGTCTTGTGAAACTGGGCATCTTTATTAGCATCTTCAGGCAAACTGCCCCTCACAGCGGTCAGTCTAGCTGCTCATTTCCATGTAGTGCATCCCTCTCAGAAGTTCCTGGCCTCTTAAAAGAGTTGGGTCACCTCTCCCCTAAGGGAGATCACCATCTGTGTCAGATCCCTGAACACAGTGTATGCTATCAATTGGATCTGACAGCCTAACCGCTGCAGATATTCCTTAACATTGCACTCTGTAGAACCACTGATTAACCATCTCTCCAACAACAACACTAACTTTAGGCAGTGCTGTGTCTTACATAGACTCAGAAAACAGCCACACCTCTTGTGTCACTAACGGTGGACACAGAGCATGTTACCACACCCCTTGTGTACATATGACACATCACCAGGGTGTGAGGGCAAACCTCCATGATTGATGCTGGCAATCCTGCATACTTACCAGGTGTACTGCCAGCATGAGAAAGAACTGTATACCATTTTTATACATGGCTACACACATTACCTCTATTCCATCCACATCTCAACCAGTAAAAACAACATAGCATGATTTTCGGTAATTTGGCCATAACATGTACTGCGTATAATAATTTAACAATAAGCCAAATCAGTCCTGGTAGCACCCCCATACAGAAAAGTGCTTCATGCCAGCTACCGGATGGACCAGCTCAGTGGGCACATCCAATGTAACCATCAGTCATTTTATTTCAACCTACTGGCACCACGCTAGTAACCAACATTCACTCCACCATACCCTATCGGGCCCCACCAACTGACTCCCTACCCAAGAGTCCCTTGCTTACCGGCTTCACATGCCCCAATGTTGTGACAAATAACTTCATAACCACCTCATCCCGCAAGCACACCAGATTACTATACCCCCCTTAGTAGCTTCAGTTTTACACACCATTCAACCTCAGCTTGTCCGTAAACTCTCTTTTAATATAGGGAGGGTGGGAAGATGCTCATCATGATGTTTCCCCCTAACTGCCTTTCCTTGCCTGAGTAACTGAGGTTTGTGATGTAACTCCACCTTGTGACCAGCAGCCCACCAATCAATTCGCTGTGTTTACCCTTCCAGGCAACAAGATACTTTTCTCTATCTCCTCTCCTCACGCACTGCCCCAACTCTGTTAGGTATAACCTTCCAGGACTACAAGGGTTTACTTTAACAATTAACACAGCGCAATTATTACTTATGTACCTTAATTCTTTGTTTGTGACAACGTCCATGTTTTGTCACCTTGGGAAACACCAGATGTTGACATGCAGTAGTAATTAGACAAGTTGCCACCCTTTTCTGTCTCAGGTGTTGCTTTTGCACGGTACATTCTTATCGGATGCTGGAAGAACTTGATCGACACTTTGTCTGCACCACTCACTGGACGTATGGCAGGAAGTTCCAAAGGGCTGGCATTCATTTTGGGTGCCGAAGGAGTAAAAGAGCAGAATCAGAAGGAGAGAGACTCTATCTGCATGAGTCTGGATGGCCTGAGAAAAGCAGCCCGCCTCAGCTGTGCCTTAGGTATTAAGAATTGCCCTGTTACAGGAAGTCTTCTAGCTTTAGCACAACATCAAATGAAAATGCTTCCATATCCAGTATTTTTTATTTTTTATTCATTTCCATAGGACATTGGCAGTGACCCCAATGTTGATAATTATTGTCTGGAGTAGACATGTAAGGGCTTGTAGATTAACTCACAGGCCACAAAGTAGCACCCGATATCCACTTGCATTACAAATGTGATGTTCATCTTTAAGGCTACAATACAATAGTTCTAATGTAAGTTACGGTATCTTGCCTTGCTAATCAACATTTGTTGATTGCATTGACTTGTTGTGCTCTAGCACTGTTTAATAGTAGCACAGTATATCCTAAACCTAATAGTGCAGCAGATTGCTCCAGACATGCTAAACAATAAATAATGCTTTTAGCGATAAGCGTGACAAAAAATTAGGCCTCTTAGATTATTTGTTACTTTGTTGTAAGTGATAGATAATGGGACTTATATTGTAGTAAGGGTTAGGTAACGTGATTTACATTGTAGTAAGGGCTAGATAATGGCAGGATGATCTAACTCATTGGTTATCAAAACTAGCAATATACAAATCATTCAATGGCAAATGCAAATTAGGCACATTTTGAAATCTACAATTTATTTATATTTTCTGCAAGAAAGTCTTTCAACTATGGTCTTTGCAACCATTTTGCACATTTAAACAGAAAATTCCTTATACTTAATCAAACTTATTTGAAAAAAGTGATAAAAATGAAAAAAAAAAAAACACAAAGTTGCAAATAGCTAAATTAATAAGTACAGGTTTATACATCTATGTAATGTAGCTAATTGAAGTTAATCTATTTACATGCTATTGTTTGGTCCAGAAACTACAATTTACATCCTTTGATATTCACAAGCTATGAATAATGCACAACTACAGTACTAACGATGTCTATTCATTTTCATTTAAGGAGTGGCTGCTAATTGTGCATCTGCCCTGGCTCAAATGGCAGCTGCATCTTGTGTTCAGGAGGAGAAAGACGATAAAGAAACCCTTGAGCATACTGATACAATAACACAAGGTGCGTTATTGCAGACTTGCACAGGCTGCCAAGTCAATATTACAGTAATTATAACAAACTAGGTGAGAGACCCGGCGTTGCCCGGGATGTAATTTTGGGGGGGCGACGACAGGTTTAGGCTTCCCCCGGGTGACTGACTGAATGGGTGGGTGACTGGGTGACTGACTGAATGGGTGGGTGACTGAATGGGTGGGTGACTGACTGAATGGGTGGGTGACTGGGTGACTGACTGAATGGGTGGGTGACTGAGTGGATGGGTGACTGAGTGGGTGGGTGACTGAGTGGGTGGGTGACTGAGTGGATGGGTGACTGAGTGAGTGGGTGGGTGACTGAGTGAGTGAGTGGGTGACTGAGTGAGTGGGTGACTGGGTGAAAGTGGGTGACTGGGTGAAAGTGACTGGGTGGGTGTGTGGGTGGGTGACTGGGTGGGTGGGTGGGTGAGTGGGGTGGGTGACTAAGTGAGTGGGTGGGTGACTAAGTGAGTGGGTTGGTGGGTGACTGAGTGAGTGGGTGGGTGACTGAGTGAGTGGGTGGGTGACAAAGTGAGTGGGTGGGTGACTGAGTGGGTGACTGAGTGGGTGGGTGAGTGAGTGGGTGACTGGGTGAAAGTGGGTGACTGGGTGAAAGTGACTGGGTGACTGTGTGGGTGACTGGGTGGGTGTGTGGGTGACTGGGTGACAGTGCGTGGGTGGGAGACGGTGGGTGACTTACCTTGACCCCGTGGCATCTGGCTGGGGCAGGAGGTGAGTTCGGGAAGCTGGCGGGGGGCAAGAGTGGCAGGAGGCCCGCGCCGCGCTTACCCTCCGTCTGGGAGCCGGTGCATGTGAGGAGGAGGCCCGCGCCGCGCTTCCCCTCCGTCCGGGAGCCGGCGCACATGAGGGGGAGTGCAGGAGGCCCGGGCCGCGCCGCGCTTCCCCTCCGTTCCTCGTTGTGAGCGAGGGGGGAGGAGCCTGGAGTTTGCTGCTGAGCAGGAGGGCCGCGCTTCCCCTCTCCGGGAGCGGCACACGGTGAGGGTGATGGTGCGGTTGGGGATGTTGCGGAGCGTGGGGATTTGGGTGAGGTGGGGAGGGGGGAGAAAGTGAGGGGCACCGGGAGAGGAGGGGGGGGGGGTGTGGAAGGTGAGCTGCGGTCCAACTGACGGGGGAGAGTGAGGCCAAGCAACTGTGTGTGTGTGTGTGTGTGTGTGTGTGTGTGTGTGTGTGTGTGTGTGTGTGTGTGTCTCGTCACTCTGCCTCAGGCCAATGAGAGGTGTGCGGGGTCGGGCGGCCCAAGGGACCAATGAGATTTCCCCTAGGGACACAGGAAGATGCAGACAGGCATACAGTGCTTTCTCAAATATATAATAAGATACAGAATATAGTAAATAGTAAACAAAAATTAAAAAAATTTTTTTTTTAATTAATACATTTGTTGCAAGAAGTTAAGAACACAGAGAATTTCTGGATTATTTTTGTATGTCACAAATGCTTGATTTTTTCCTTCTATGTAATAATGCACATGTGCACATCTTTATTCAAGGCTATCATTTTTTAGAGATGGGTCAGGTTTTGAAATCCAACTTTGAAGATCGGAAATAACTTTCTATTCCAGGAAACATTGGAACCAAAACCTGAGAGACTTATCCTCAGATTTTTTTTTGGGGGGGGGGGGGGGAAGTGTGTTGTTTTTTTTTTGTTTGTGTTTTTTTAATGAAACTTGGCAAGCAGAAAAGCTGGAAACTTTTTGGAAAAGTAAAAAATACTTATTTTGATATTTCAGAGAAAAAAGTACGTACAGTAATATAGACCTATGTGCTAGTTGGCACAGGCACATCCTCCTCCCTCATTATCAATATTTGCTCTCTATCAGCAACAGGGGTACGCTGGAGGTTTAGCAAATGCTTGCTTGGCAAGCAGTCCCCCATTCAAAGTGTCCCAAAGAGAAGACGGTTAGAACTTTTTCAAAGAAACCAAAACTACCAAATGTTTACTTTAATTGTAATTACATTTGTTTGGGGTAGACCAGGAGTGGTCACGTCCAGTCCTCCAGAGCTACCACCAGGTCAGGTTTTCAGAATATCCCTGCTTCAGCACAGGTGGCTCAGTCGAAGATATCCTGGGATATCCTGAAAACCTGACCTGTCGGTAGCCCGTGAGGACTACAGTTGGCCACCCCTTGGATAGACATCGCTTTCAAAGTGTTTTGAAGTAACAGGGATTGCAGCTTAAAATGGGGTTGCCCTGCAGAGGATAGCATGTCCTAGATCACTGGACAGTGCCCCCTATTCTGAGCTTTTAGTACAAGGTTTATGAATACTGTTTTTGTTTCATGTTATTGAGCAGTAAAGCAGAAACTGGAACAGATGGGTAAGCTGGGAGGCTATCGCCTGCACACCGCACATGTGCTCTGTATGGACGCCATCCTTAATGTGGGCTTGGAGATGGGGAGTCACAATCAAGACTGCTGGCCACATGTGTTCAGGTACATGCACTAAATCCTCTTCTGTGCTGTGCACTAATGTTACTATGACAAACCGTTGTGAATATGAAGGAACTAAGGAGAAGAACACAAAGTCAGAGTGTTACATGGATATGTTATGCCTTTAGTGTTACTGCTCATTATTACTGATCCAAAGTGTGTTACAAGGAGACAGCTACGGAACTAAAGGTTCTGCTTACTTAACTTTACACTGATGAGAAGTTTATACAAGTCTCAGCTTTGCAATAATCTCAGAGGCCCATATTTTATCATTGGGCCGCATGTTACAGATTGCTGATTCAAAAGAAGCAGTTTGTGTGAGCGTTGTCTTTTGAGAAAGTGGACATGCTGCAGGAAAATGCAATACATAACTGAAAGCTGCTGATCTTTTCTAGCTGTCCAAAATGCCAACTAAGCGCTTCCAAACATTAGAGACATCACTTCTGTGAAGAAGGGCTCGTCTGTTAATTATCATTGAGAGAACAGTCGACGTAGACACAGAACAAATGGTAAAATACACGGCACACCTTGCAGTGGTATACATGCTAATTGAAATGAAAGGTCTTTGGCCCAGATCCATAGACGTCCTCTAATTCCATACTAATAACGAGACGTTCTCCAAATCATTAACAGATGTTCTTTTCCTTGAAGTTGACGCACATCCACAAAGCTAATTACATGCGAGACAGAGAGAGATAGACACTCTTTTTTGCTTGAGTCCCAAGTTGCTTATGTACCTCCCCAAACCCCCCTTATACAACATGTGGAGAGACATCTGTACACGCACTCTCTCTCGATGGGCGTAACACCACCTATAGGTATGACATAAGTAACGTCTCGTTAAATCCCTGCATTAACTGTAAAGAATCTCTGTAAATAGGTGTTATCAGATGCAACACATCTTTTGCATATTCTTAGCACTAACGGCCGTTATAGTTAATGCAAGGCTCGTTACAGCTCAAAAGAGCACTTTACACAGCTTAAGTGAGCTTCCAAGATACCCATTAGCACTTACTGAGACATTAACTTGGCTCAGTGCCTTAAGTAAATACCTGACCTCTGTGAATCTATTCTAGGCCTTTAAGTTTTATTATTTCTTATAAAAATTCGTTTTTCGGTGACAGACAAGTGCAAAAACATGCCATGTCACGGCAGTGCAGAATGGGCATTTTCTAGTACAGTACACCAAACATGAACAGTTTTTATTTAAACCCTGCTATGCCAAAGAGGCACTAAATGGGTTATTCATGCATATCCCCCCCCCCCTTTTGTCTTTGTAATTTCTTTTTAGGGTTTGTGAATACATCAGCACCTTAGAACACACACATTTCAGCGACGGCACATCCCAGCCTCCCGTGACCATCACACAGTCCACCGCAGACGCTCAGGGCCTCTCTGCAGATATTTCCCAGGAAAATAGCACCAAGCAACAGGGCACACTCGGCAAGAGCCCCATCATCCAGCCAGTCCCAATTCATGAACTAATCAAGGAAGGAACAAAGGGCCGGACTTTTGACTTCCGAGCGACCAGCTTGATGAGCGGAAGCAACGCTGCTAAAGCCGTCTGCACATTGTCCACACAAGCAGATAAGTGAGTAACGACATTGTGAAGATGCACTATCTATGTAGTCTCTGAATAGAAGTGTAATACAACTGGTTGGTTGCACAATTTTCACTTATCTCCAAACCGACTGTATTCCTCTTGCAAAGAATAATGTGATTTACAAAGAATCTCTCCCTTTCTTGGCCTATATGATAACCGTTACAAATAAGTATTCCCCCTTGTTTGCCAATGTGTTAGTTTACGGCTTTCATGCATGATATTACCACTTGGACCAATGGGTTTATAAGATTTGTATTACAGGGAGCATTACTTACCCAAAAACGTGATCAGTGTTTAATGTTGAAAACGTGAAAATGTATAAGGTTTTATATCATTATCAGTTTATCTGTAATTTAGGAGAGAATCCTGATGCAGTAATGAAGGTGAGTTTATAAGAAGTGAGAGAGTTACATGAGAAATGTTCACAATTGACGCTTGAATTCTACCGTCATCGCCTTGTTAGCATGGGAAAGTCATTCTATCCAACGGGGCACAAAAATAAGTTTTCTGTCAAAAATCTGCATAAAGTCTTTTCAGTGCTGTGTAATCAAGACAAATCTACAATGATAAAACTATCATTGTGTCATCCTCCATGAACTCCCGGATGTGTACTTTACATCAGCTATTTCCAAACTTTGGTGCAGTAAAAGAGTTAAAAACTTCAGATGAAGTTGAAGATGCAAAAAAGTTAAAGGGAATCATGAAGGCTCATAATTTACAGAAGAGGCATAATGCAAAGGGCTGTATCATGTCCATGGTAGCTAACACACATTACATATATATTACATATATATATAAAAATTTTATATATATATTTATTTTATTTTTTTGGAT